>NC_141021.1:2880000-2972500 GCF_052040795.2 Danio rerio | reverse complement strand
ATATTTTTGATCACCAATTTCTGTTTAATTGAAGGAAGATTTCTCACACACATTTCTAATTATAATAGTTTTAATAACTCATTTCAAATAACTGATTTATTTTATCTTGGCCATGATGACAGTAAATAATATTTGACTAGATATTCATCAAGACACTTCTATACAGCTTAAAGTGACATTTAAAGGCTTCACTAGGTTAATTAGGTTTAAGTTATGGTAATTAGGCAATAAGGATTTCTCTTCTGTCACTTTATGAAAGAAATTCTAATCCCTGAAGCAATATATTATAAACTAAACAGTTGTTATGATAAGTTTATGTGCATATCACAACATTAATCCTGTGACTATTGTGAGTCTATTTAATGACTAAATGAAGCAATAAAGTACAGTCTTACCACAGTGATGACCTCCAGGTCCTTCAGATACGTCCTCTCTGTGGTCAGCAGCTCTTTGGCAATAAAGTACGCTTTATCAGTCGGAAACCTCTGTGAATGGGAGAATTGCATTAAATATTAATTAAATAAAACTAAATGGCAACACTTTAGAATAATGGTCCATTAGTTAATGTATTTACTAAAATTAAGTATGAATAAATCATTTATTAATCATAGATCAACAATCACTAATGCATTATTAACATCTAAAGTTGTGCTTGTGTACATCAGTTACTGCATAGTGAGTTGAATTGTGACTACAACATGAACTAACACTACTTAAAAAAACGAACATTAATGAATATGAATAAATAAATAACATACTAAATGTATTACTAATAGTTTGTTCATGTTAGTAAATATACTGACTAACATTAACTAATGAATCACTAATTCAAAGTGTTACCAAACAAAAGAAAAAATGTATTTAAATCACAAAATTGTAAGTCCCCAAAATCAAATTAAATCACAAAACCTACTAGAACTAAATTGTAAAACTGTTGATATTATTAATATATTTTTAAATTAGCCATTAGTTTTGTTGCTTTTAATTCGTGTCCATTAACTTAATATATTAATAAAAACTGTAAATGTTTTTGGTGTACGTTTCAACTCAAAATATCGTCCATCATTTATAATATCACACTGTGCACGTCCTATTTAGGGTGGAAGCAAAAGCACTGTTTTTGTGTGTGTGTCTTTAAATGCAAATTTCCTTTGCAGATATGGGTCGGAGCCTTTATAGATTTAGCCTCAGTTACTCTGAGAAAAACAAAACAAAAACATTCCTGCACGACTCCCAGAGTTCATCAAGATTCTTTGGATTCATCTTCAATGCCTCCTTCATCTTACCCCAGACATGCTCAACAATGTTCATGTCTGGTGACTGGGCTGGCCAATCCTCGAGCACCTCGACCTCCTTTGCTTTCAGGAGCTTTGATGTGGAGGCTGAAGTATGAGAAGGAGCGCTATCCTTCTGGAGAATTGTCCCTCTCCTGTTGTTTGTAATGTAATGGGCATCTTGATACCTCAGGCTGTTGATGTTGCAGATCTCTTACATGCCCCCATACTGAATGCAACCCCAAACCATGATTTCTCCTTCACCAAACTTGACTGATTTCTACGAGAATCTTGGCTCCATGCTGGTTCCAGTAGGTCTTCTGCAGTATTGGTGATGATTGGGATGCAGATCAGCAGATGATTCATCAGAGAAATCCACCTTCTGACACTTTCCCAAATGATCAACTACAAGTCAAGTTATTATTTGCTGCTTTTACGACTGGGATCCACGACAAGACTTTTGTCATGTACTGTATATTGGGCAGAATGTTTTAAAATCAAGATATTGTGATGTGTTTATTGCCAGAAGGAGACTCAGGACAACATTCATTTAAAAACACAGTGCAATGTGATCCTGAAAATATGTGCCAGCAACTTATAACAGACAGCAGGAAAACACTAGACATCTATGCCAAAACCAAATCTGACACACACACACACACACACACACACACACACACACACACACACACACACACACGCACGCACGCACGCACACACACGCACGCACGCACACACACGCACGCACACACACAGAGAGAGAGAGAGAGAGAGAGAAGTAAAACTCTCACTGTTCACTGAGCCGTTCGCTCCGCCGCTACATAATCTGCCCTAAATAGACGGGAATTTAGGTTGAGTTTATCTGGGTCTCCTATTCTGAGACGTCCACAGAGACACTTGAGCAAAATCCAGCGCTACTTGTGACGATAAAACCTTTCAAAGCAGCCTTTTTCACTTCTCTCCATAGCATTAATTCGTTGGAAGACTGGACGACTGTGCCAGAGTGTGTCTTATTACGTCTTACAGTGTGCTGCATTAATGCATGAGTAAGGCTTGGTTCAAACCAATCAGCGCGCTCTATTGTGCAACTTCATTAATATTCATTACTGTCAGAATGTAGACGGCAGAGACGCCACGTTGTGTTGGCAAAACAAGCGTGAAGTGTTGCTTTTATAGTTTGCTGCAGTTAAGTTTTGTTTTCATTTTCTCTCTGTGAGAGCTCAGCTGGAGTCACGTGTGGATTAACAGTGTACGCGACGCTCGACAACAATAACTTACGTGTCTAATGAGGATTATTGTTTACCTGAGAGCTGTTCTCATCTGCAAACGCTGAGATCCGGATTCGCTTGTAGTCTCCTCTTAATAAAGACGCAGCTCTAGTTGCTGGTGATTGTCCTGTCTCTACAGATTTGGTAAGTGAGCGACCAGTGCTCTTTGTTTATTCAGTTCGTATTTTATTCGTATCAAACAAACTATTGCACCGAGTGTAAACAAGTTAGCACTAACAGTTACAATTAAACTATAACCTCGTGTAGGATTTTGTGACCGGAATAACACACGCGGCTTTCTGACACTACCTGCCGTGTGCATCTAAGTTTCCGGGAAATGCTGAGTTTTTTTTCTCTCATTCACCATGCGGTATCAAACATTTCATGAAAAATACACGCTTAGAGCAGTTCCTCGAATCAAATATCTCGTTTGTCGGGAGGGACATGAATGAATTCCCTGAATGAAAGAGCCAAACTGCAGTTAAAGTCCAACATTTAATAATTTGGCAAATAGTTCGCCTACAGATGTCCATGTAAACACAGTCACATTGTCCGTTGTGGGTGTGTGTTTTGACTCTGAAATTCAGCGCACCCAAATAGACACTCCCACACCATGCGTCTTTTCTTCCTCCGACACTCCCCCCTAAACAGAGCTGGACACGCCCACTTTTCTGACTTTTTCCAAAGTAGAGGTGTGAAAACACCCTGGTGAAACGAGGGGGTTTCATGGCCCTTTAAAGTGGGGGAATTAGACAAGGGTGCTTGAAATGCACCGCTGAGGAGACGGAAACAGCACAACAAAAACAAATGCATGAGGTGCTCAAGAGAGAAACTAACTGGCAGAGTGAATTGAATAAACTAATTTGGCCGTAGTGTATGAGTGTGTGGTTGAATGAGTGTGTATGGGTTTCCCAGTACTAGGTTACTGCTGGAAGGGCATCCGCTATGTAAAACATATGCTGGGTAAGTTGGTGGTTCATTCCGTTGTGGCAACCGCTGATGAATAAAGGGACTAAGCCGAAGGAATTAAGCAGACCCTTTTGTCTGAAGCGGTTTACAACACACACAAGAAGTGCTAGTTATACAAATCTACATTATAAAGATGTACGATTCCCTCCATCCTCATTCCCCAAAAGACAAACCTTCCTCCGAACCTCGTCCTCGTCGTCTGCGCGGATGAATCCGGCGTCGTATAGTAGCGGGCTGGTGAGAGGAGAGGGCTGCCGTCCGTCAGGACTCTGGCCTACGCTCAGACTCTGCTTCTGGCCGTTCACCATCATCTGTCCTGCAGACGGAGACTCGCTGTGCTGAGGACTGCGGCTCACTGGACCTAAAGGAGAACAGGCAGGTCATGCTGAAGCCTTGATGATCATTTAAAGACACTTAAATCAGAGGTGTGTGTGTGATTGGGCTCCATACATTCACAGGAGTTTACTGATCGGCTGCTTCAGGTGTGTTTAAATGAGTTATGGATAAACTTTGTAAGATAATAACCCTCCAGGAGCACAATCAGACACGTTAATTGATTTTAAATGCTAGAATTAGGACTCAGCTTAGTAAAACTAGCCTGCAAAAAAGCTGAACTGGTAAAGGGCAAGAATTATGTACTTGCAAGGCTACGATTAGGGATGTAACGATTCACTGAACTCACGATGGTTATTTCACGATTGCATTTAAAACAGATTGAAGACATGATAGATTAAATGAAAATGTCCTGCATGTATATTTAGCGTTTCCATCCAAAGATGCAAACTAGATTTACGCACAAAACTGGAAAAATCGCATAAAACATTTGCAAATGGAGCAATTCCATCCAACAAGAAAAATACAAAAAAAAAAATCAAACATTTACATTATCACTGATAAACTGGTGCCAAATACATGACAAAATGGAACTTGCATAAAGTCAAATAAAATAATTTTGATCCTCATGCTGGATTTTACTCGGTAAATGTGTTTCCTTTGTCATTTGTGGGCATTTCTTCTTATTGGATAAAAAAAACTATTGTTTTTTTATGTACATTTTTAATATTTAGGCACATGTGGCCATTTTAATTACTCATATTTAATGCAATAGTTCATGTGCATAAAATAGATGAAAACTCATCGCCATCTTTGTGAAACTGAAATATAACAAATCTTAATGTAAAACTCAACAGATAAGTCATATAATTAAAATAAGGCCAGTGCTCTATCCATTTAAAATGAGAAGCAAGCACTACTTCAATCATGATCCAAACAAAGATGGAGAATATATGCGGGATGAGAAGTTATTAAACAAAATTAGACTGTATAATTCATAATGTGAAACAAAATAACAGAATAATCTGACTTTAGTTTAGTGAAATTGTTGACCCACTACTTAAAACATGAAGGAAGCATCAGAGAAGCTGAATGAGATGCATTGACTCTCTGCCAGCAGGTGGCGCTTGTGAACAGCAGTGATAGAGTGTTTCCAGGATTCAGTGTTGCCAGAGTCATGGTTTTCCCACAAAATTGGGCTCTTTGCTAAGGGAAAAATATGAAGTTGAAGTTTTTAAGCTACTTAAAGCTGTTTTATAGATACCAAATTGTTTCTTTCTTGGAAGTGAAAAATTTTAACTTGAATAGTTACTTAACGGATTGATCCTGGAATGCATACCTGGCAACCCAAAAATTTCTGTCGCACATTAAATGAGCAGAACGCCACGCCCACTTTTTGTTTAGGGTACAGAAAATCAGGCAGTATTTAAACATGTAGTGTAAAAATTGGGCTCTTTTGTTTTTAAAATACTTAAATACATACTATCAAATTGTATCTTTCTTGTGAATTTTTTTAAAAACTGGATCATTACTTGGACATTGATCCTGGAGTGCATACCTGGCAACCTCAAAAAAACTATGCAAGCAAGTAAAAATTTCCTGTCAAGCATTAAATGCGCAGAATGCCTCACCCCCTTTTTGTTTAGTGTGCAGAAAATCAGGCAGTACTTGTAGTACATGGCAGTACATGTACTGTAAAAATTTTAAAAATTAAGTTACGAGTTTTTTAGCTGCTTGAATTTATTTTTAGCTAACAAATTGTTTATTTGTGAGGAATATAATTCTTATTTTTTTTATAATTATTTTTAGGTTTTCGCCATTTTAACATGACAGGACAGTGAAGGACAGCCAGAAAAGCATTGGGAGCAGAGAGAGGGAAAGGATCAGCATAGGACCTTGAGCAGGGAATCGAACTCAGGTCACCGTGAACACCTTGGTGCTATTTGTCTGCGGACTTAACCACTAGGTTATTGGCGCAGACGAATACAATTTTTAAACCAAAGCATTACCTAATGAACATTGACCCTGGAATGAATACCTGGCAACCCCCAAAAGAAGCATGCAAAATAATCGTCTGTCAAGCTGCCTGTTAAATGAGCAGAACGCCACGCCTACTTTTTGTTCCGTGTGCAGAAAGTCATATATATGCAAGCAAGTAAAAATTTCCTGTCAAGCATTAAACAAGCAGAATGCCACGCCCACTTTTTGTTTGGGTGCAGAAAGTAGGGCAGTACTTGTAGTACATGGCAGTACATGTACTGTAAAAATTGGGGTTTTTCACTGGGAAAAAAAAACAAGAAGTTACGAGTTGTTTAGCTATTTGAAGCTCTTTTTAGCTAACAAATTGATTATTTGAGGCAAAAGCAATTCTTTACATATATCTTTTAGGGGTTTTCGCCTTTTTAATGTGACAGGACAGTGAAGGACAGACAGGAAAGCATTGGGAGCAGAGAGAGGGAAAGGATCAGCTTAGGACCTCGAGCCGGGAATCGAACTCGGGTCGCCGTGAGCATATGTCCGTGGACTAAACCACTAAGTTATTAGTACTGGCGAATACAATTTTTAAACCAAATCATTACCTAATGAACATTGATCCTGGAATGAATACCTGGCAACCCCAAAAAATGCAAGCAAAATAATCGTCTGTCACACTCCCTGTTAAATGAGCAGACTCAGATTCGCCCACTTTTTGTCTGTTGTGCAGAAAGTCAGGCAGTACTTTAACATGTGCTGTAAAAATTGGGCTCTTTTGCCAGAAAAGAATATGAAGTTACGAGTTGTTTAGCTACTTGAAGCTGTTTTTTAGCTACCAAATTGTTTTAAATAAAAAAATTAAACTAAATCATTACTTGGACATTGATCCTGGAATGCATATCTGGCAACCCACAAAAAAAATGCAAGCAGGTAGAAATTGCTGGTCGCACATTAAATAAGCAGAACGCTGCGCCCACTTTTTGTTTGGCGAGAAGAAAGTCAGGCAGTACAATTAAAATTTACTGCATAATTATGCGTATTGCCCTTGTAGGAATCCAGCAACTGATTCTGATTGGACAAGCAAAATAATTGGCAACTTTTCAACCTTTTTGGGGGGGTTTTGAATTGTGATTGGGGTGGAAAATTTTCTTGGTCCTGGCAACCCTGCCTAGATTACACTCTAAACAAAGCAGTCACTTCACTTATGAACACTACAAACTCCAAATACCACATACATTTCTCTAAAAACAGAAAGAAATCAGAGATAGGTTCATATAAACTCCATTTGTTTCATATTTTGTAATGCATCTTGAATCATATTTAAATAGATTTTCATCGTTACATCCCCACCAGTCTTACTGGTAAAATGCACAGCTTTTGATAGTCCAACCAATTTAGACAAGCATGCAAATTCCAGTCTTTTCCGCAGGGCAGTTTTGCCATTTTTATCCTTAACACTCTACGATTCTGGATTTATCAAGCACACGGCCATGGGGTAAATCTGCACGACACACTTAGTGTTTGGAAATGGGCTACGGCTGACAGCGCCACATCGGGATCCAGACATGAGTGAGTCACAGCATCCCAGTCTGGGATTTCCGCCTGAGGACACTGCCGAAATGCATGACAAATTCCCTGGATGATGATGGGGAAGGGAGCAGTTTTATCTTCAGACCACTACATTCACTACACAAGTACATTCACATACTTGCCCAGCAACGTTTTCATGTCCCATGCCTTGGCACGAATGGGATGCGACATGCGAACTGCAGCCATTATTGGAAGAATCTGGTGATAAAGACCTTGTGGTTGCACGCACACATATGCGTCGTCAAACATGCAACAAATACAACTACAATAACTACGGCTACTCTACCACAAAACAAGACTCACAAGGGGGGCGCTAACATCTAGGGGTGACCGGAGTAAAACAAAGCCGCGCTTCACAAGAACCAAATTTTATTACTACTAATACACACATTAATTTACAATGTTAGAGCGTTCCAGAAGTAAGACAAAGGGGGGATTTGTAGTAGTAAAAAAATGACAACAGAATCATACATGAAATAAACAACGTTTAGAAAGTCCATTTATACGGCGCATCCGGAAAGTATTGATAGTGCTTCACATTTACCACATTTGTTTATGTTACAGCCTTATTCCAAAATAGATTAAACTCATTTATTTCCTCAACATTCTACACACAATCCCCCATAATGACAATGTGGAAAAAGAGTTTTTGAAATTGCTGCAAATTAATTAAAAATAAAAAAGCTGAAAATCACATGTACATCAGTATTCACAGCCTTTGGCGTGAAGCTCTAACTTGAGCTCAGGTACATTTTGTTTCCTCTGATCATTCTTGAGATGTTTCAGCAGCTTCATTAGAGTTCATCTGTGGTCAATTTAATTGATTGGACATGATTTGAAAAGGCTACACCTGTCTATATAAGAGCCCAGGGTCAACAGTGCATGTCAAAGCACAAACCAAGCATGAAGACAAAGGAATTGTTTGAGACCTCAGAGACAGGATTGTCTCGATGCACAAGGCTGGGGAAGGTTACTGAAACATTTCTGCTGCTCTGAAAGTTCCAATGAGCACAGCCGCCTCCATCATCCTTAAGTGGAAGATGTTTGAACCACCAGGACTCTTCCTAGAGCTGGCCAGCCATCTAAGCTGAGTGATCAGGGGAGAAGGGCCATAGTCAGGCAGGTGATCAAAACCCTGATGGTCACTGTTTCTGAGCTCCAGCATTCTTCTGTGGAGAGAAGAGAACCTTACAGAAGGACAACCATCTGTACAGCAATCCACCAATCAGGCCGGTATGTTAGAGTGGCCAGACTGAAGACACTCCCTGCCTGGAATTTGCCAAAAGGCATCTGAAGAACTCGCAGACCATAATAAACTAAACTCTCTGGTCTGATGAGACTAAAATTGAACTCTTTAGAGTGAACGCCAGGCGTTACGTTTGGAGAAAACCAGGCAGTGCTCATCACCAGGCTAACACCATCCCTACAGGGAAGCATGGTGGTGGCAGCATCATGCTGTGGGGATGTTTTGCAGCAGCAGGAACTGGAAGACTAGTCAGGATAGAGGGAAATGAAAACCTGCTTCAGAGTGCTCTTGACTGGAGCGACGGTTCATCTTCCAGCAGGACAATGACCCAAAGCACACTGCCAAAATATCAACGGAGTGGGTTCACAACAACTCAGTGAATGTCCTTGAGTGGCCAAGCCAGAGCCCAGACCTAAATCTTATTGAACAGTTATGGAGAGATCTGAAAATGGCTGTACACCATCGCTTCCCATCCAACCTGATAGAGCTTGAGAGGTGCTGCTAAGAGGAATGGGCAAAAAATCCCAAAGACAGGTGTGCCAAGCTTGTGGCATCATATTCAAGAAGACTTGAGGCTGTAATCGCCGCCAAAGGTGCATCAACAGAGTATTAAGCAAATGCTGTGAATACTGATGTACATCTGATTTTACAGGTTGTTTTATTTTTAATAAATTTGCAACAATTTCAAAAACTCTTGGTTCACATTGTCATTATGGGGAATTGTGTGTAGAATGTTGAGGAAATAAATTAATTTAATCTATTTTGGAAAAAGGCTGTAACATAAAAAAATGTGGTAAATGTGAAGCGTTAAGAATACTTTCCAGATTCACTGTAGGTGCTACGGTATCGCAATGTAGAAGTAGTAAAAAATACTTTTTTAAATGCTTACTTGGTTAGTTAGAGTAGTGCAGTATATGTATGATGGTTTGTAAACACATACACTTATGGTGAACTGTGCACATGTGAGTGCACCGTTAATTATGCGCATCTTAAAAAGAACAGTTACAATATATTACACAAATATGTCTGGAGCAGTTTGTATACCTCAATAAAATACACTTCATACTAAAGAATATAACCTACATTTTAGTGTTATTTACAAAACAAAACATGTAAGAAAGCTACTTTGGTCACTGACAGTGAAAATACAAATCATTGGGAATGCTGAGGGTTATATGTACAATCATATCAAAACTAACGCTCTTCAATAAATATTATCAACGCTTTCTTTTTAACAGGCCCAGAAACGGCAGTGGTCTTTGCGAACACTTTCTAAAACCTTTCACTGACATAAGATCGCCATGCAAAAGTAAGGAAAAGTTGGCATTTGGAAAAGATTATAAGGACCAGGACACGCCAAGCTGACATCAGCCATTTCCCCGTCAGTACGTCGGTCAGGCTAGTTGGTATGGTGTGTTCCACACATCGCCTCTTGTTAGGTTAACATTGGAGCTCATTGACCAAATTCAGCATGTAGAATTGGCTTCAGCTGAAAAGAGCACTCTAAAGCCTGGTTTATACTTCTGCGTCAAGTGACCGGTGTAATCCACGGCACATCCAATGTGTGTAGCTGTGCAATTATACTTCTTTGCGCTGTCTCTGTTGGTCTGCATTAACACTTCTGAAACGCTAGATGGGAGTGAGGTGCTTCTGTTCCTCTTTGTCGAGTTTCTTCGCTGGTGTTTTGTTTTTCTGAACGCTTCCTGAATGTAAAAGTGGCTCAAACTCGCTCATTTTGAGGCAGGAGCCGGCGGACGTGCAACAACTTTAACTATGAGGTAAACACAAAACAAAACTTTCCATCCGGAGCTCCTTCACGAGACTCTACACTTGTAAACAATCGCTCCATCTGGCTCACGCCGCTCGCGCGGCTCTCGGTCCCGCCCTGACTCGGCAGCGCTACCAAGCTGACCAATCACAGAGCTTGCGCTACTCGTCGTTGCGACATGTAGTTACATTTTTTGAAAAGTGCACGTCAGGCGTAGGGCTATGCGTCAGCGCGTAGGCTGCGCTGTAGCGTACGTGTGCGCTTGACGCAGAACTATAAATCAGCCTTAACTTAGTGGTCCTCAACCACCGGGAACTGATCCGTGGATCAACTGGTACCAGGAAACACAAGAAAACATTAATTATTTTGAAAAATAACAGTGTTTTCATGCTTAAATCTCGGTCACTTGAGTGCTCAAATTCAACCCACAAGCAACTTCTTTGGAAAGTTTATTTTCTAAGGGAAAAAGGCTCTGTGAAGGATCCCTGAACTGCCGAGGAATGGATCCGCAACCCATTTGTCAACAAATCAGGCGAATCCAGCATGTCTGTACAAGAAGAAGATCAACTGCTGGAGATTGCAAATGACAGCGGCCTTTTAGAGGCCATATCTCGTCTTTTCTAGAGTTCCTGAAAGTTCGTTATTTCCAGTGGAGTTGCGCAGCTTGGACGCGCTCAGGTGAAGTTGAATAATGCCGAGTCACGTGACAAGAAATGACTGATCCGCTTCAGCTTGTATGGACATTTACACATGTTGGTGAACTAGTTATCTCAGAGAAACACTGCAGTGCTTTGTAATTTTCTCAATGAACAATCTTATATGTATAAGAAAATAAAAACTACTGCCCCATGTGGTGCATAAACAATCCCGCATGCAGACGCAGAACATGCACTCTTTTTTCAGTCGGATGCCGTCATTTGGTATGTTCATGGGCAGTTTTTGGGTGAGCCGTTGCAAAGCAACAACACAGTTGGGATTCGTCGGTACTAGTTGTTTGGTGTTGGCTTGCTGTTTCCCAGACCTAAAGGCTAATTTATACTCCTGCATCAAGCGCATGCATATGGTCCGTCACAGCTTTTGGGCAGTCGCATAGCCCTCGCGATGGCTGATGCAGAAACTGATGCACACCATGCAAAAATGTAACTACATGTCTGACGCGTGGGAATAGCTCTATGATTGGTCAACTTCGTAGTAGTGACGAGCGTGGGTGGTGCTGACAGCCGTGAACCTGATGGAGCGAAAGTTTACAAATCCTATGAAGGAGCTCCAGATAGAAAACTTTGTTTTGTGTTTACCATATGATTAAAGTTGTTGCACGTCCGCGGGTTCCCGCCTAATAATGAGTGAGTTTAGCTACTTGTACATTAAGGTAGCGTTCAGGTAAAAACAAAACACCCACGAAGAAACTCGACTCAGAGGAACATAAAAACCTCACTGCCAACTAGCGTTCAGAAGAGTTATTGCAGAGCAACACAAACAGCACACCGAAGTATAAATGCATGACTACGCGCAAGGCATGCACCGCTCAACACAGAAGTATAAACCAGCCCTAAGACCTTTAGACCAGATTGTAAAAGTGTGTGAACACATTTGCCCAAGAAATCGAAAATCAAGGATAAAAGGTCAGATTGAACACAAGTTAAAGGGCATTTTGGGACAGCTCTCGAAAACCTTCCTAATCTTTACATGCTGAGCCTCAAAACTTACTCTTACTCGGAGTCTGTACAAATCTCACCTACATCTATCCCCACTCAAAAAGACCACTGCGTTTCAATGCGAAGGCTTTTACACACATGAGAAGGACAGTTGCAGACAAGGACAGTTTGACATGCTTCCAGAAAAGAGAGGGAAAAAAAGACAAGGTGAGGCATTCCAGAGACACATGCTGCGAGTATATTGTCTTAAAAGCAATGCAACCTGAGCACAGGTTAATATGCTTATAAATCAAGTGGACATCAAGCATCGCAAATGCAAATGCACCACAGACAGATGACATTGATGAGGCGTGCCAGAGCAGTTTGTTTAAAGGGGAAAATAAATTAAGAAGCGAAGCAAAACAAAAATCAAAATGAGGCCTTATAATGTTGCTGTATTGCTTTTAAAGTATGCATGCTGGGAAATGGGCAAGCAAACGACAAAGCCATCAGATCACCACCCCAAGAAGAAACACAGAAGATAAACTTTGAACTTCAAAAACTAGCAAACAATATAAAAGTTAGAATAAAGACATCGTGTTTAGGGGAAAATATATTGAGGTGTGTGATAAATGCTAATCACATGTTATGTATACACAATCTTTTCATTTATAACATAACACACATTCCAGCATGCATGATCTGTTTATATGACAACAGAAGCGTAGTTCAAGTTTAGACACAATTATCCATCAGAAACTTGAAGTTGCGACAGTAAACTAACAAGCCTAACACTCGACATTCATGACTTGTAAATGTGTTGTCATATCACTAGTATACAGTAGCAATACTGTATGTTAGCTTCTGCAAGCTATGACTAGCAAATGTATTTACAGGTTGAATAAAGGCATGTCATATTTCTGTATATTTCTGTAGTTCGTTCTTTCTACGTGATTATCAATAAAGATAAAATTTACAATATTACGCAGCTACTAGTCAATAGGTTATCAGTTCTATTGATAACCTTTTTAAACAATCCCACAACAAAAATCCATTAACTACATTCACAGACATGGCACTTTGCAGTAATTCCTCTTCAATCTTAAGTTAATCATCTTAAAGTAATAGTTAAGAATTGTGCATATATATCTTTTTAAATACTACAGTATTTCCTTTAGGTAGAACAGCCTTTTTGCTAAAGCCTCTTGTAAAATACCATCGCTGTTAATATGTCAAGTGAGTAGTCTCAACTAGTGTCACCAAATTTAACTCCTAAACACTGCCTGAATCTGCAAAACAGATATCCCAAATTGTAACTAGTTAATGTTACATCAGGCCATGCTATGCTTTGTTTGTTTGGCGCCACTAGTGGCACAGAAACTACACAACAAATCTTCAAAGGCACTTTTCCATTGCATGGTACGGCATGGTTCAGTTGTGTAAGGCTCAATTGAGGGGTCTTTTCGCTGATTTCCAGATGTAGTACCTTGTACTTTTTTAAATAACCATTTGGGTGAGGTTTTAAGTGATCCGTATAAGTACCAAAATGTGACGTATGCACACTGCTGATCACCTATTGGTCTGAGAGAATTGTCAATTCCAATATCATTGGATCTCCGACACAAGACACAAAACCTCATTCATTCATTCATTCATTTTCTGCCGCTGTTCCGGGGCCGGGTCGCAGGGGCAGCAGTCTTAGGAGAGAACCCCAGACATACCTCTCCCCAGACACTTCCTCCAGCTCCTCCGGAGGCGATCCTGAGGCGTTCCCAGCCAGCAGAGAGATATAGTCCCTCCAGCATGTCCTGGGTCTTCCCCGAGGCCTCCTCCCGGTGGGACATGCCTGGAACACCTCCCTAGGTAGGAGTCCAGGAGGCATCCGAAACAGATGCCCGAGCAACCTCAACTGACTTCTCTTGATGTGGAGGAGCAGCGGCTCTACTCCGAGCTCCTCCCGGGTGTCAGAGCTCCTCACCCTGTCTATGAGAGTGCGCCCTGCCACCCTTCGAAGGAAACTCATTTCGGCCCCTTGTATCCGAGATCTTGTCCTTTCGGTCATGACCCAAAGCAAGACAAAAAACCTATTATATATAAATAGTCAGCAACCACTCAGGAACACTATCCACTGCCTCTGTGTTTTGACTTGGTTTATGTTGTGCATTTGTTTATGATACATGAATGTGCCCCATGCAGGGTTCATGCATCTTGTTTGTATACATTTTGAACAGCATCTACGCTCATTATTCTCCATTTCCACCTAGGGATACTCATCCCGAGGGCCTCAGACTATGCAGCGCCACTGATTCAATCCAAGACCAGCGTCGAGATGATCCCAAGGTTTCCATAATCCTGGACCAGGCTGCATCCTGAGCAGTTGCTGTGGTGGTCTTGGAGGAGTGGAGAGCATGAGACTGATTCCTGTGACGCTCCAGGGACAGATGAGTCTTCGCTGAGGTCCAGAATTGTCCAGCGCCTCGACTGCAGCTCTGCACAAGACATTTGTCCATAGGAGAAATGGTCGTGCCCAACTGAGCCTGGTTTCTCTACAGGATTTTCATTCTTCACTGTCGCCAATTGGTGAAGTTTCTGTCACTGTCGCCACTGGCTTGCATGGTTCGGGATCTGTAGAGCTGCGCATCGATGGATTTGCTCTTCAGTGTTTGGACTCTTAGTCATGATTATTAAACCACACTGAACTGAGCTAAACTGAACTTAAACACTGAAAACTGAACTGACACTGTTTCAATTTACTATGATCTTCTATGTGAAGCTGCTTGGACGTAATCTACTTGTAAAAGGGTCCATCCCACCACACCTAAAGGATACTAAAATGCTGCATTGGAAATGCAAACCAAGCCAAGCAAAAACCAAAGCAAGCCATACCATGCAGTGGAAAAGCAGCCCGAGAGACCAGAGCCTCTAAGAGCAAAATTGGCATTTGATCAACTGATAACCAGGCACATCCTCTCTAGCAGTTGAATAACTGTGCCCCATCCTCATCAATGATGGGATACCTAAATCCATCATCTCCCCCTTGGCTCTCATCCTCCAGTTGCAGACCGCCAAAGGAGAACTTGCTCTGAGGCAAAGGAGAAGAATTGGCTGCCCCGGGGTTTCCATAAACTAGGGGCTGACAGTAGGAGTTGCTGCCTGCATCCGACTCAGTATCACTAGACTCAGTTCCACTACTAGTAGAACCATCAATCATATGCACTGGGCTACTGTGATCATTAGCACTCAGCCTGCTTCCATAGAGGCGCTGGACATTGTTGGATCGAGATTGGCCGGATGCTCCAATCCCATTAGCTGCCACACGCCTCTCAATGGCAGCCATTCGTTCAGCCCTGGAGACCAAAGATCGAGGCTCATTGGTTGAACTCAACTGGCTTAAAATCATTGGGTCAGTATCAGAACGGTTACGCATGCCGTTTTGGAGCTTCTGCAAGTGTGGAGATCGATTGACGATTGGGGAGTAGCTCCCATAATGTTGAGCCTCGCTCCCAGATCGACCATTGCTAAGGTAATGGCTGCCATCATCCCATCGTCTGCGACTACTATACCCAATCTGTTCTGGATTATTCAGGGAGCTTGTTTTATGAAAACTGCTCATCACTGGACTACAGTTTGCACTTCGGGAACCAACTAAATGAGCAGTAGGTGACACCAAACCACGTCTATCCATACCTTGAAACAATTCATCCACCAAGGTACTGCTTAGAGGCATAGCACGAGGTGATCCGTTACCACAAAACGACCCATTAGATATCTGACTACCGTTGAAGGTATCTGAACTCTGAGCCAACCGGCGGGTATTCAAAGGAGACTCCCTAAATCTGGACTTGCTTGCCCCATTGTGTTGGCCATTTCCATAACCATTCCGTATTCTACGACCTGTTGGCTCAACCTCATCATTGTCATGTGTGTGTGAGTGAGACCTGGTGATTCGGCCGTTAACCACATCGTATTCACTATCTATGTCACTGCAGTCAATATAAGGTATCGAGGAGCTGCTACCCTTGGCAGAATGCGATGCTAGACCTGTGCTCAGATGCTCGGCCTGTTGTTTGGATGGGGACGGCTTTAATCGAGCATCCGCCTCATCGCTGGTCCCGTTTCGACATCCATTGGTCTGTGAGTTTAGGCTCCCGGTGTAACGCTGGAGAGCCGGGTTTTCAACAGTCACTTGAGTGCGCCCAAGAGGCGAGTCCGCCTGATGTCCTGAAGCACTGGCATTCCTCTGCAACATCTAAAATGCAAAGATGTTCGAGAAGAAAGAGCATGTGAGGCATACACTAAGGGTAACTTCAAGCTTGCAATATATGGGGTGTTTGACTGCATTCCTACTGCGTTTCTGCACTAAAATAGATCACACTCACCTCTCCTTGACCCTCAGCACTCTGCCTGGATGGGAATGGAGAAAGATTGCTGTTGGACTGGATTTTACTGTGTTTTCTGAGAATGGAAGAGTAAAGATGATTAGCAAGTTCTTTGAAGGGATATACTGTGTGTTTTTGGCTGACTAGATTAATGTACAATAATGAAAAGGCTTCAAGTATTGCACATTGATTACAATGATACTGCTAGAACATAGCAACTAGAATTGGGGGATAAGAAAGAGGGGGGTTGCTGGTTGCTTTCTAGTGTTTTGTGGTGATTTTTAGGTTTTGCAAGAAGGTTCCTAGGGAGTAATGTGTCTTTTTTTGGTGTTTTTTAGGGCTTTGCAAGGTGTGTTCTTATTTTGCATGATATGAATGTAGTTGGCAGGGTGTTCCTAGGGTTATCTAGGGTGTTTTGAGTTGTTTCTTTGCTGTTGCTAAGTAAAAAACAGCATCTAGAAAAAGTGCATGTCTAATTTATCATAACAGCATTCTGCCACCTTCTTTATTAATAATGGGCTGATCTTTAAATGTCAAAGTGATCTACAAATGGCAAGCAATAGCAACAACTCCCTGAAGAGTCTGTTTAATTAGTAACCATCAAACAAGGAGGTTATGGTACAAAAGAGCTTTTAAGGCAGTGCAATTATTTTCTAGCATGTTGCTTAGTGGTTTCTAGGGTGTTTAAGGAAGATTTTAGGGTGTCGCTAAATAGGTTCTAGGGTGTTTGGGGGAGTTTTTAAGGTGTCGATTAATGGGTTCTAGGGTGTTTGGGGGAGTTTCAAGGGTGTTCTTAATTGGGTTCTAATGTGTTTGGAGGAGTTTCTTGGGTGTTGCTAAATGGGTTCTATGGTGTTTGGGGGAGTTTTTAGGGTGTCACTAAATGAGTTCTAGGGTGTTTGGGGGAGTTTCAATGGTGTTTTTAAATGTTTTAAGGTGTTTGGGGGAGTTTTTAGGGTGTTGCTACAGTAAATGAGTTCTAGGGTGTTAAGTGGATTTTCTGGTGGTTTCTTTGCCAGGTGTGTTCTACTTTTGTGTGATTTGAATGTAGTTGCCAGGGTGTTGCTAGGGAGTTCTAGGGTGTTTTGAGTGGTTTATGCTGCTGAGAAGTGGTTTGTATTATGGAATTTTGGGGGGTTACTAGGGTGTTACTAGGTGGTTTCCTTTTTGTGTGTCTTGTGTGGGTTTTGCCAGGTAGGGTTTTAGAATGTTTTGGGTGATCTATGTGGTGTTTAGAGTGATTCTACGACTTGGTGGATGATTTCAATATAGCGCCATGGAGCTCCTGGAGTTGTTTTGTAAAGTGTTGTTAGGCAGTTTCTATAGTGTTACCAGTTGCTTTCTATTGTGATTTCTAAGTTAGATAGCAGACTGATTTATTTAGTGGTTTCTAGGACCTTGCTAAGTAAAATTTCATATGTTGTTTTCAAGTGATTTCAATAGTTTTTGGGGAATTTCTAGAACACTACTGAGTTTTTTTCTAGGCTGTTGCCATGTGATTTCTATCTATTTTGGGTTGTTTCTAGGGTGTTGTTAGGTGGGGGTTTTTCAGGATGTTTTGAATGACTTCCATAAAATTGCTACATAGTTTCTAAGGTGTGATTTCTAAGACATTCAACAACATTTCTAGGTGTGTTGTATGGTATTTAGATGCATTTATGCATTTTGTTATCTAAAATGCATGAAGTCATGGAGCACGGTGCTGTAAATGCATAATTTCATTTATCTCAATCCAGGTTCTTGGAAAATAGCTAACTTTGCTCATACTTTCTCTTTCTCATTGGTGTGTTTATTATTTTGGCAAGAAATGAAATGCAGTGACATTTAAACAAAGGTCAACAGAGAATCTCACCTTTCAAAGGGAACCTTTTTGAATTCAGTGTCCTTTACATAATCAATCACCTGCCTCTGTGTGCGGCCACTAATGACACAAAACACGGCCGATGACAAACAGGATCCAAAGCAAAGAGAAAAGCAGAAAACATTCAAGTCAAAACATCAACCACTTGCCAAGCACTCTGATCATTTATCAAATAGAAGCATGCAGAATATATGCAGAACAAGAGAAACAGGGTGATTAAGTAAAAGATGTCTCTGAAATGCCCCTAAATGGCGATGTTATTTACTGATGATGGACTGAACTGCACAAGGCATCACATATGTTTATTTAAGACAGAATTAAGTGCACAGTTGTAATACCTGAACCTGAAGGAGGAACCTCTGGTGAACAGAACTGGTTTAGGCTTGGGTTTGGGTTCTTCAAACAGGCGAAAAAAGGCATGGTACTCCACACAAATCTTCCAGAACACCTTACAGCAGTCCCTGCTTCCCATCATAAACTCCAGAGTATCCTGACAGTTACTCTGCTAAAGAGAACAGAAACAGGTCTATTTGACTCAAACACACACATGAACTACAGGGTATCTGGAACAAAGTAGTGATTTATGCTAGCACTGAACCTGTTTACATTACTGCATTTTTTTAAATCATCACCATTTCAAACTATGCAAGAGCTTTGGCTTTTCAAAATGCTTCATTTATGCAAGTCGAAAGTCATGGAGTGGTGTTGATGCAAGGTGTAAACGTAACGAAACGTATGCATGTTTAGATGAAAAAATGCTAGAGTTATTTGTGAACCAAGTCCTCGTATGAGGTACAGCGTTAAGACCAGGGCTTAATTTGTGCCGGAACACGCCAGATTCGGCACCTCTGAAATCAGATCCGGCACCTCATTTTACCGATTCCCCTTCTAAACCGCCCTCCTCCCCCATCCGCTGTTCACTATTACTTTCTTCCACAACTCCCCAACCCTCTTCACTTTCGTCCGCGACAACCTCCCACTCTTCACTTTCGTCCTTCGTCCCACCTCCTCCATTTTCCGGATCCATTACCCCGATCTGTTCCGGGACCTCGTGATTTACAAATTAAGCACTGGTTAAGACATATAGATGGTGTTATAAACAATTGAAAGTTGAAAAAACACTTACATTCAAATCAGGCCGTAGTTTTATAAGAAAGCGTTTCCTCTTGAAGCTCAGTTTCCGAACTTTAGACCAATTGAATGCATTTATCTTGGTGTGCCCCTTTAAAAGTTAAATAAAATACATTTAAACACAATTGAAGACAATAAAACCACAACATATTCAATACAAGAACACTTCAATAGAAACATCAGTTAATTACTGCTTCAGTAATCGAACATTAATAATGGGCAAAACTTACTGTGAACAAGCACTGTCAGAAATCCTACTTTATATTAGGTGGCCTTAACTACTATGTATTTGCAACGAAACATAAACACAATGTACTTACCGTCTTCACAGTGTATTGCAGAATACTTCTAGTGCTCTTAAAGTGAGATATGGGTAGGGTTATGGACAGGTTTGGTGGTATGGGAAGGTTCAGGAGCAGGTTAAGATGCAAGGGATGGTCAAAAGTGTAATTACTGAAATTAATTACAGATACAATTATTTAATTAATCATAAGTACATGTAAAAACATGCATTTACACGATAAGTGCATTGTAACAAACGGTTGATTTTAGTTTACGTACATATTTAAAAATAATAGTAATTCCTTAAATATATATAAAATATATTTAAATATATATAAAATATTTAAATATATATATAAAATATTTAAATATATATATATATAATATTTATATATATATATATATATATATTTATATATATATATATATATATATATAAAATATTTAAATATATATATTATATATATATATATATATATATATATATATATATATATATATATATATAATAATTAAATATATATAAAATATTTAAATATATATATATATATATATATATATATATATATATAAAATATTTAAATATATATATATATATATATATATATATATATATATATATATATAAAATATTTAAATATATATATAAATTAAAAAATATATATATATATATATATATATATATATATATATATATATATATATCGCTTTTCTGGACACTCAAGGCGCTTTACACACGTACTAAGAAAGGCGGGAACTGAAGAGCCAGGGGGAGGGCGGGGAATAGGCACCACGAAATGAAGAGGGGGGAGGGGTTAAGGCGCGGGATGATGTGCTGCGCGAACTGAAGACTAACTTAGGAGTGGGGAGCGGTCATTTACACGAACAAGACTTGGGGGATGGGGGGAGGGGGGTGAAATTCCCAGAGTTTTCCGGGAGACAGAAAAAAACGGCAGATGGGTCTGAAATACAGGAGACTTCCGGAAAAAACGGGAGTGTTGGCAGGTATGATGAAGCCAATTGTAATATGGGGATGTTCAGGAGACCATAATGGACAGAGGCTAGTGGGCAAATGTGGCCAGGGTTAAACCCCCTAGTCTTTTGGAAGGACATCCTGGGATTTTTAACCACCACAGTAAGTCAGAAACTTGGTTTAGTGTTTAAAGATAGTGCTCACTGGGTAGTATAGAGTGCCCTTCACTATAATGGGGTGTTAGGACCCACATAGACCACAGGTTAAGTTCCCCTGCTGGCCACATTAACACCACTTCCGGCAGCAACTTAGCTTTCCTATGTGGTCTCCCATCCAGGTACTGCCCTGCTTAGCTTCAGTGGGCGACCATGTGAGAGTGTCAGAGAGCTAGCTGCTAGCTAGTTTAAGGCCACCTGATATAAAGTGTGAGCAAGCAAGTTTCTTTATAAAAACAGCTGAAACTCACCTGAAAGACCAGCACACCAGAATGAGCCACGGCGAGGCTGAGTCTTGTACCCTCTCGATCTTTTGCCGGATGAAGACGCACTCCATACATCTCAAGTCTCCTTGCGATCTCCAGAAGCTGGTAGTCAGATTCAGCTGGTGTTTGTCCACTGTGGAAACATTAAAGTGCACACATTTGCACAAAACACAGAGGCTGCCGACACTGTGTGAACATTAAATAATGGACAAATAATCCTAATAAGCACAACCTCAAAATCTCAGCAGGTTAGAAACGGCATCCAGGAAAGTGCATGTCTAATTTATCATAACAGCATTCTGCCACCTCCTAAATTAAAGGTGGGCTGAACTTTAAACGTCAAAGTGATCTACAAATTGCACGCAATAACAACAACAACTCCCTGAAGAGTCTGTTTAATTAGAAACCATCAAACGAGGAGGTTACGAGCGTCTAATGCATTGCTAATTCTTTCTAGCATGTTGTTATTAGGTTGTTTCTAGGATGTTTCTAAATGGGTTCAAGGGTGTTTAAGGAGTTTTAGGGTGTTTTTAAATGGGTTCTAGGTTGTTTGTAGGAGTTTTTAGGGTGCTGCTAAATGGGGTCTAGGGTGTTTGGGGGAGTTTCTATTGTGTCTCTAAATGGGTTCTAGATATTTGTGGAGTTTTTAGGGTGTTGCTAAATGGGTCCAAGGGTGTTTGGGGAGGTTACAGGATTCTATGTTTCTAAGTGGGATCTAGGGTGTTTGGGTGAGTTTTTAGAGTGTTTCTAAATGGGGTCAAGGGTGTTTGGGGAAGTTTCTATTGTGTTTCTAAAGGGGTTCTAGGGTGTTTGGAGGATGGGAGTTTTAGGGTGCTGCTAAATGGGTTCTAGGTATTTAAGGGAGTTTCTTGGGTGTTTCTAAATGGTTTTTAAGATGTTTAGGGAAGCTCCTGGTGTGTTGTTAAATGGGGTCTAGGGTGTTTGGGGGAGTTTTTAGAGTGTTTTTAAATGGGGTCTAGGGAGTTTTGAGTAAATTCTAGGGTGTTGTTAGGTGGGGTTTTTTTTTTTTTGGAGGGGTCTCTCATTATGTGGTCTCTATGGTGTTTTGGAGTGTTTGTAGAGCTTTGGTAGCCGGGGTTCAATGTTGTTTTGGGTGTTATTTAGGTTGTTGCTAAGTGGCATTTAGTAACGTTATGGTAATTTCTACTGTGATTTGTTTATAGGTTAAAGGATAATCTGGTGAGTGTCTATGGTGTTGCTAGGTGGTCGGTGTTTCTATGTGATCTGAAAAGTTCCCTGTGGTTTGTGCATTATGGGAGGTTTTTAAGTTACTTCTATAGATTTTATGGAGAATTTCTACAGCTTCGTGTGGTCGGGTTTGGTGGCATTTTGGATAGTTTATAGGATTGGGGTTCTAGGATGTTTTGGGGGTTGCCAGGATTTCATGTAAAGATTTCAGCTAGACCAAATTGTACATTAAACACAAGAATCCTTTAATTCAAAGAACTGAACTGACTATATTGAGTCATGACTTCACACTCACACATGTTTGCGGTGGTATCCAATGATCTTGTCCATCAGTGTGTCCTGCTCTGGAATATACTTGTTGTTGAGCAGATGTTGTTTGCACTGCACTTCATCAAAGTCTCCAATCTCAGCTGTAATCAAAGAAACAGAGACAAGGTTGTATGATATGAATGAAAGACAAAAAAAAATATTTTTTTTTCTAAACAAAACATAATGATATATTTTTTATGACATAAATTTATTTTTTTCATGATTTAACAAAGGCAGCCACTAAAATAATATATAGTGTAATGATTTTATAACGAGTAATGGGTTTATACACCAAAACAGCTTGCTAGGCATATTTACAACAAGAATAATTTATCAAACAAATCCAAAATTTTAAACATAATCAGATATGCAAAATAAATAATAATATTTCTAGCACATCACTGCTTTTATAAGAGCTTTATCTGTATGCAATTGGTTTGAATGTGTCTCTTCTTTTCTTTACCACCGGCCAGCCTCTATATTCTGATATTACACTAGTTCTCATCATCCTCAGCGGCGGTTTCCATAGCAACAAACCAGTCTGGGATGTGATGATGTGAAAGCAGAGCTTGTTTGACATGATATGAACATGGTTTTGCATGAGCGACAACAGAGACTATAAACAGATCTGTCCTCCCGATGACAGCAATGTCATTTAAACAAACAGCCAGCTAATCTACTGAAGCACTGCTCTGACTTCGACAAATATCAATACACTAGAAAAAACACTGATTAACTAGTAGAGATTTAATTTGACTGTTATAATAAGATTATTTGATTATTTGACTGTTATAATAATGTCTAATGTATTGCATGTCCTATGCATTTGTTAAAATTATTTTGTAGTATTTATTTTTAATTAATACACATACACTGGAAACTAACAAAATAAAGGTTTAAATAAGAGATGTCCTAGATTGCTAAAATTAAACTGCAAATGTAATAGAAAATAAGATACTAGTATATGCTGCCTAAATCTATCTTTTAGAGGCACCCACACAAAACCAGCACTGTATCTTATGAAGAGTAGAACAGAAAACTGATGTGTCATAAATATTTGCCCATGCTGTCTTGTCTTACACTGCACTATATGAGCCACCAGCAGGGCGGCGCTGCTCTCATTACAGGTCAGGCGTCCACAGGCCAGATCATGCTTGATCTGCAGAGCGAACAGATACCTGTCAACAGAGGAAACAGTGGATCAATACACACCATTATACACTCAATTAATGCACGCCACAATTACACTAGTGATCTTCATGTTTCTAATCTGAGCTAACAACACATAGGAGACTACACGAGAGAGTGTATTTGTAATCCTTCTGAATGAATACTGCAGAAGTGTTTGTGTATGAAGGTTAGCATGAACTTCTGTTATGCTTTAATAGCTTCGTCTAATGAGGCTAAGTGCTGGTGAACTATAGAGATATGTCCTAATTGAATCTGGCAGCATTTCTCTCTCAGTGTATCCATCTGTTACTGTATGGATGCCAAACACTGAAGAACAACACCAGCATCATTCTGTTCATTGTAGGACTGAACACTCATTCTGATTGTCCAGTATAATGATATATATATATATATGTCTCCATGGAAAGTAAATTTTAGAATCGCAAAAACGTATTCAAATGAAAACATATCAAAAAACAAAGCAGTGTTAACTAAAACTACAATACATTATATGAAATGAAATAAAATAAATAAATAAATAACTATAAATATATATATAATATATATATATATATATATATATATATATATATATATATATATATTTATATATATTAAAATGTACTTATTTCAGTAACTAACTAAAAATAACTAAAATGAAGAGAAAACAACACAGCAATTAAAAAGAAATTAAAATGACAACACTGAGATTACCAAAACTAACTAAATATTAAAAATAAAAAAGCTAATTCAAACTACACTGCTCACTACACATGTATCTCAACGGTACTCAATGTATTAAATACAGATCTCAAATCAGCAAGTTTCTGGTTTTCTAACCCACTGGACTTCCAAAATGTTCCAGTAAGATGTAGGATGTTTTCATAATACATCAAATAGATTTTTACAGCTTGAAGTGTTTTGCAAAGGCAAAATGTCCTTGGACGAGCATTTCAGGTTTGGCGAGAGCCTAAAACTCAGCCTGCGCGGGAAAATCTGCGAGTGTTAGAATGCCAAGAGCTGGAGATGATTGATCAAACACAGATCTCCCCCTGATCAAACCTGTCTGACTGATGACTGACTCTCCAAATCATGCCTGATGCTCCGATTCATGCCTGACTCTCTATATGACACACCGAATGAAGCCTGATTTTCTGAATGACTCTCTAAAGGATATGTGATTCTATAAATGACTCACTGAACTATGCCTGACTCTTTGAATGACTCTCTGAGTGATGCCCGACTCTCTGAATGACTCCTGACTTTCTAAATGACTCCCTGAATGATGCCTGACTCCCAGAATGATGCCTGACTCCCTGAATGATGCCTCACTCTCTGAATGACTCACAGAACTATGTCTAACGCTCTGAATGACTCCCTGAATGATGCCTGACTCTCTGAATGACACCCTGAATGATGCCTGACTTTCTGAATGACTCTCTGAATGATGCCCAACTCTCTGAACGACTCCCTGACTGATGCCTGTCTCTCTGAATGACTCCATGAATGATGCCTGACCCTCAGAATGACTCTCTAGATCAGAGATCACCAAACTTGTTCCTGGAGGGCCGGTGTCCTGCAGATTTTAGCTCCAACCCTAATCAAACACACCTGAACTAGCTAATCAAGGTCTTACTAGGTATACTTGAAACATCCAGGCAGGTGTGTTGAAGCAACCAGGGACACCGACCCTCCAGGACCGAGATGACTCTCTGAAAGACTCTCTGAATGATGCCCTTAATGATGCCTGACTCTCTGAAAAACTCTCTGAATGATGCCTGACTCTCTAAATGGCTCCCTGAATGATGTATGACTCCCTGAAAGATTCTCTGAATGATGCCCAACTCTGAATGACTCCCTGAATGATGCCTGACCCTCTGAATGACTCTCTGAATGATGCCTGATCCTCTGATTGACTCCCTGAATTATGCCTGTCTCTCTGAATGACTCATTGAATGATGCCAGACTCTTTGAAAGACTCTCTGAATGATACCTGACTTACTAAATGACTCCTTGAATGATGCGTGACTTTCTGAATGACTCCCTGAATGATGCCCGACTTTCTAAACGACTCCCTGAATGATGCCTGACTTTCTAAACGACTCCCTGAATGATGCCTGACTCTCTGAATGACTCCCTGAATGATGCCTGACTCTCTGAATGACTCCCTGAAAGATGCCCGACTCCCTGAATGACTCTCTGAACGATGCCTGACTCTTTGAATGATGCCCGACTCCCTGAATGAGTCCCTGAATGATATCTGACTCTCTGAATGACTCCTAACCCTCTGAATGACTCCCCAAATGATGCCTGACTCTCTAAATGATTCTCTAAATGATGCCCAATCCTGTGAATGACTGCCTGAATGATGCTTAAATCGTTGAATGATGCCTGACTCTCTGAATGAGGCTCTGAATGATACCTGATTATTCAAATGACTCCTTGAATGATTCTTGACTCACTGAATGATGCCGGACTTTATGAATGACTGCCTAAATGATACCCGTCTCTTTAAATGGCTCCCTTAATGATATCTGACTCTCTGAATGACTCTCTAAATGATTCTCTAAATAATGCCTGACTCTCCGTACGAGGCTCTGAATGATACCTGATTATTCAAATGACTCCTTGAATGATTCTTGTCTCCCTGAATGATGCCTGACTTTATGAATGACTGCCTGAATGATACCTGTCTCTTTAAAGGACTCCCTGAATGATATCTGACTCTCTGAAGCTGACAGGAAAATGTGCCGCCAGCCTTTAATGTGTTGTAAAATTCATTTCTCTTGTCAGGCAGCGGCGTGCACAACATGCAGTCTGGACATTCATAAGTCATCTGTAATGGATCTGACAGCAGTTTCATGATTTATAGGCAGTTCAATCAATTTCCATGCCAAATGCATTATATTAATGTTAAGCGATTGAGGCTACATGCTACAACCAGAAGCAATAAATGACTGCAGCATTCATGTACAATATTTATTCATTGAAACACAAACTGAGATCGACCTGTTAAATTTATCTTCTTTAATAAGTCAAGCTACATTTATTGCTATAGTACATAATATGGTACAGACGGATTCAAAGTGGCTTTACAGTAATAAATGGGACAATATTATTCACATATCCTGTTATTTTTGTCAATACAATATACATAAATTCATAAAAACACATTCTATGATTATATATTTCAATCGAGTTACATTTCTTAATTTAAGTGTGAATATGTAAAGTCGGCATGTCAGTGAGTGTGTTCAAACCTGGTGAGCTCCTCTAAGAGCTGTGTGTGATCAGGAGGAAAAAACTTCACCACAAATCTCAGGATGATGTTTTTGGGTCCTGCAGACAGACAGACAGACAGACATGAGGTACATCAACACACTGTTAGATTCAGTTGACTGATAATCATGTTAAAACACAAACATTACACTCGGATATACAGTCAGATCAACATTCAGATCAACATTCAGACATACAGTCAAATAAACATTAATATATTCAATCAATTATACAACCAGATAAACACTCAGATATACAGTTAGATCAACAGTCAGATGTACAGTTAGATCAACAGTCAGATATACAGTTATATCAACAGTCAGATGTACAGTTATATCAACAGTCAGATATACAGTTATATCAACAGTCAGATATACAGTTATATCAACAGTCAGATATACATTCAGATCAACAGTCAGATATAGTCAGATCAACAGTCAGATATCCAGTCGAAACAAAAGTCATATATACAGTCAGATATATAATAAAATCTACAATTAGATCAACAGTCATCTCAACATTCAGATCAACAGTCATAACAACAGTCAGGTCAACAGTCAGAACAACAGCCAGATACACATTCAGGTCAACAGTCAGATACAACAGTCAGAACAGCAGCCAGATCTGCTCGCAGGCCAACAGTCAGAACAATAGTCAGAACAACTGTCAGAACAACAGCCAGATCTACATTCAGAACAACAGTCAGAACAACAGTAAGGTCAACAGCCAGAACAACAGCCAGATCAACAGTCAGGTCAACAGTCAGAACAACAGTAAGGTCAACAGCCAGAACAACAGCCAGATCAACAGTCAGGTCAACAGTCAGAACAACAGCCAGATCAACAGTCAGAACAACAGCCAGATCAACAGTCAGAGGAACAGCCAGAACAACAGTCAGGTCAACAGTCAGAACAACAGCCAGATCAACAGTCAGAACAACAGCCAGATCAACTTTCAGAACAACATGCAGGTCAACAGTCAGAACAACAGCCAGAACAACAGCCAGATACACATTCAGGTCAACAGTCAGATACAACAGTCAGAACAACAGCCAGATCTGCTCGCAGGCCAACAGTCAGAACAATAGTCAGAACAACTGTCAGAACAACAGCCAGATCTACATTCAGAACAACAGTCAAAACAACAGTAAGGTCAACAGCCAGAACAACAGCCAGATCAACAGTCAGGTCAACAGTCAGAACAACCACCAGATCAACAGTCAGAACAACATGCAGGTCAACAGTCAGAACAACAGCCAGAACAACAGTCAGATCTACATTCAGAACAACATGCAGGTCAACAGTCAGAACAACAGCCAGAACAACAGCCAGATCTACATTCAGAACAACAGTCAGAACAACATGCAGGTCAACAGTCAGAACAACAGCCAGAACAACAGCCAGTTCTACATTCAGAACAACAATCAGAACAACATGCAGGTCAACAGTCAGAACAACAGTCAGAACAACAGTCAGAACAACATGCAGGTCAACAGTCAGAACAACAGTTAAGTCAACAGCCAGATCAACAGTCAGAACAACATGCAGGTCAACAGTCAGAACAACAGCCAGATCAACAGTCAGGTCAACAGTCAGAACAACAGCCAGATCAACAGCCAGATCTACATTCAGAACAACAGTCAGAACAACATGCAGGTCAACAGTCAGAACAACAGCCAGAACAACAGCCAGATCTACATTCAGAACAACAGTCAGAACAACATGCAGGTCAACAGTCAGAACAACAGCCAGAACAACAGTCAGATCAACAGTCAGAACAACATGCAGGTCAACAGTCAGAACAACAGTTAAGTCAACAGCCAGATCAACAGTCAGAACAACATGAAGGTCAACAATCAGAACAACAACCAGATCAACAGTCAGAACAACATGAAGGTCAACAGTCAGATCAACAGTTAAGTCAACAGTCAGAACAACATTCAGGTCAACAGTCAGAACAACATTCGCGTCAACAGTCAGAACAACATTCGCGTCAACAGTCAGAACAACAGTCAGAACAACATTCGGGTCAACAGTCAGAACAACAGTCAGAACAACAGTCAGAACAACACTCAGACATGTATACTCACGTCTAATCTGCTTGAGAATTGGCTTCAGCAGATCCAGCCACACCTGAGAAGAGAATCAAACCATAACATTTTGCAAAAGCTGGTAATCATTATTTACCCAAAAAGTATTCATAAGAAGAAGAAAGCCTAAACACCTAATGCCATGGTAAATTAAAAAGCAAATAAAAAAAATAAATAAAATAACACTGTAAAAAAATAAATAAATAAATATGGCTGTTATCGATATAGGCATCTCTCTAGGGTTTGGGACGGAGCCACTGTGTTTACATTCCTAATTGGGTCACAGAACATGACACCTGAGTACTGTGTGTATAGAGGTAGCTCATGTTTCACATATTGAAATAAAAGACAAGCGTTGCTCACAATCATTTTCCGCTGATCCTGAAACTCCAAACCGAAGTAATCGCCCTCGACGAGGTTGAGATGAGAACAAACCAGGTCAAACAGCGCCTTCCCTGGGGCCCGTTGCTGTCAAAACACAAAAAAAACATCACACGTTACACATGAAGCAGATGATACAATGCAAACACCTGTGAAACTGAGAGAAAAGTCTTAAGTATCCTGTTTCACCCGTAAAATAGACTGCAAACAAAACGGCATCCAGATTGTTTACACTGCGGGGAGAATGAAAGACTCCACTAAATCTGTAATTACAGTAAACACAAGAGTCTGTCATTCAAGCCGATCCAAACTCTCTGCTGATTGTCCATCCATTTCACAACAGTATGAAGAATTCGCTTCACATGGATGACCTCTGACCTCAGGCTACACACACACACACCTGCAGACCAGCTGACTTTACACTCATAACACACACACCACAACCTTTTTGAAAAAAATAAAAAAAAAAGTTTTGCTTATGTAGCGGAAGGGGCGGAGCTCTCGGGTGCACATGTTGGATAACTTAATTTATTTTGGATGGTGAAAGCAAAATTCTCCTACGAGAGTGATTATAGCGCCTCCCGATGGTGAATGCAGTTATACTCATGGCAGGTTTTCTTTGAAAGATATTTGGTGACCGTCAAACCTCATTAGGGAAACGGTTTAAAATTCCGCTTAGTAAAAAAAACTTTAGTGCTCCATTTGGGACGACACTACATACATATACTATACTGTTGAGTGTGTAAGTGCATAAGTACATAGTGCATGAGTGCATAGTGTGCCATTTGAGACGCAGCTATAAAGCGTGAATCATCTCAGAATGGTTACTTGATACATGACAATGAGTTCACTGTACTCAAATGGCCTCCACAGTCACCAGCTCTCAATCCAATAGAGCAGATTTGGGATGTGGTGGGACGGGAGATTGGCATCATGGATGTGCAGCCGACAAATCTGCAGCAACTGCGTGATGCTATCATGTCAATATGGAGCAAAATCTCTGAAGAACATTTCCAGTATCTTGTTGAATCTCTGCCATGAAGGATTAAAGCAGTTCTGAAGGCAAAAGGGGGTCCAACACAGTACTATTAAGGTGTACCTAATAAAGTGGCCAGTGAGTGTGTATGGGATCTGGCAAATGGATAAAAGTATATTTATATACGTATATAAATGCACATAAATACATAGATAAATATTCATGTGTGCACACACACACACACACAACAATATAGTACATACATTTAAAAAAAATCTAAACAAACTGTAATTTCAGCTTCTGTGAACTTGTTTTTATATCCTCCTGGGGACTTAAAACTGACTCATGGGGACGTGTGTGACTGTGGGAACCTAAATAATCCCCATGAGTAAACAACATGCTTATAAATCAGAAAGAAAGAAGTGTTTTCTGTAAAAAATGCAGATTGTTTCCTGTGAGGATTTGTGTGAGTCGGGCTGTACAGTAGAAACACTACATATATGGAGAGTCCTCATTGGGATATAAGAACGTGTGTGTGTGTGTTTTAGTTAAGAAAACATAATTGTGGTGCATCAAAGAGCTCCAAAAAAGTATTTGAAGCTGCACTTTTTTGATTCGAGATCTAAAGCACAGCTGTTTCCCTCATTTAGCGGCAGAAGCGGATGATTTTTAGAAGCGCTGCAGGTCTGATTCTTCAACAATGTGCATGAAGCAGGAAGAGGTTCAACCTGAGCAAACACCACCAGACAGGAGAGTCTCTGAGGAGCTCATGAAGACGGAGATCTGATCTGCACTGCATGTCTGATAACACACCAGATCACATCCACATATCATATAATTTATATTTAATGCCATGTCAGCAACAACGGCTGTTTTCATGTTAAATATAACTATTAAATTTCAATAATTAAATAAATAAATAACTATTAAAAGTCAATAATTGACTATTATTAATATATATAAATATATATATATATATATATATATATATATATATATATATATATATATATATATATATATATATATATAAATATATATATATATATATATATATGTATATATATATATATATAAATATATATATATATAAATATATATATATATATATATATATATATATAAATATATATATATATATATATATAAATATATATATATATATAAATATATATATGTATGTATGTATGTATGTATATTTATATATATATATATATATATATATATATATATATATATATATATATATATATATATATATATATATATATATATATATATATATAAAATAAGCAAAGGCAAGACACAAAATTATAATAATAATCTCCTAATCTTTATTTTATTTTGATATTTTTGTTTTTAAAACAGTTTTAAAAAGAAAAGAACGTGTGAATTTGTAATGTGAGCAAAAATGCCGGATGAAGTAACTGAGTTGTTGTGTTCTCAAGAGCATCTTGTTTTCCTCCAGTGTTGATCAGCTGTTTGCACTGGTGGAGCAGAAGGTCTGGAGCCGCTGCCAAAGCAAACACCTCCTCCTGAAGCCGATCCAGGGTCAGGCAGCGGCCGATGCCCATCTGACCCCCACTGTAAACAGATGATGTCATGAAGCTCACATATCTGTGTGTGTGTGTGCTCTCACGCTCCTGCTCTCATCATAACACACTGCAAACTTCAGCTTCAAAAACAAAGCCTTCTTTGTTGCTCATTATGCTGTTCCAAAAAAAAAAGTGCAAAATATTTATCATTTTTAATCTTAATAACATTCATTTTTCTACACTGTTTTCTGTGTATTTTGTGTATACAAGTGTTTTTCATGTATTCATGTTTGTGAATTGCATTTTGGGATGTTAATCTCTGCTCTGTCGACTTTTGATGTTGAATATTCAACTATACAGTTTACCAAAGTGACTTTTACTGACATTTCAGTCGCTTTTTAATAATAATATAGTGTATAACAAATAATACTTAGAGAAATGAGTCTGTAAAATAGCTGAAAATGGTATGAATGAGTGCAAGGTTTCTGTAGTGTAATACACCAAGACAACCAGACAATACAGCACTGCAAACCATTACAAATGAATTAATAGATATGCATTTATTTATTGACAAACGGGAATAAATAAACAAGGGAAAAAAAAAATCAATCATAAAATACACAAAACTGCTAATTTAACTTAGCACTGTCGCCTCACAGCAAGAAGGTCGCTGATTCGAACCGCAGCTGGGTCAGTTGGCATTTCTATGTGGAGTTTGCATGTTCTCCCCGTGTTGGTGTGGGTTTCCTCAGGGTGCTCCGGTTTCCCCCACAGTCCAAACACATGCACTATAGGGGATTTTAATAAACTAAATTGGCCGTAGTGTGTGTGTTAGTGTGTGACTGAGTGTGTGGGTGTTTTCCAGTTTTGGGTTGCGGCTGGAAGGGCATCCACTAAAACGTATGCTGGATAAGTTGGCGGTTCATTCCGCTGTGGTGACCCCTGATGAATAAAGAGACTAAGTCGAAAAGCAAATGAATGAATGAATGAATGAATAAATAAAAATGTAATCATTTAAAAACATATATCAAGATTAATAAACATTATTCAACTTTATTAAATTAAAGATTAGTGCATTTTTTTTTACAAATAAGAGCAGCCGTGGTCAAAAACCAATAATAAGAAAGTTTCAGATATGTTCTATTTTTCATTCATTCATTCATTCTCTTGTCGGCTTAGTCCCTTTATTAATCCGGGGTCACCACAGCGGAATGAACCTACAACTTATCCAGCATGTTTTTACGCAGCGGATGCCATTCCAGCCGCAACCCATCTCTGGGAAACATCCACACACACACTCATACACTACGGACAATTTAGCCTACCCAATTCACCTGTACCGCATGTGTTTGGACTGTGGGGGAAACCCGAGCACCCGGAGGATACCCAAGCGAACGCAGGGAGAACATGCAAACTCCACACAGAAACGCCAACTGAGCCGAGCCAAGGTTTGAACCAGCGACCTTCTTGCTGTGAGGCGACAGCACTACCTACTGCGCCACTGCTTCGCCTATGTTCCATTAAGGGGAAAAAACTAAAAAAATAATTGTAATTATTACAAAATTATTACAATTATTACAAAAAATAAATAAATAAAAGCACACAACAGCTTTAATTAAAAATCAAAACAGAAAATAATAACTATATTTATTAGTAATAAAAACTAAAAATATATAAAGATTATTAAGATTAATAAACGTTATTATAGATTAAATTAAATATTATTGTTTAATTTTCTGCATTTTCAATAAGTAAATAAATCCAGCAGTGTTAAAAAAACACAGTGTTATTAAAATATTGTTTTTTTCTTGTTTTATTTATTTATTTATTTTTTATTAATGAGCATTAACAAGTTTAAAAATCACTAATATAATTCAGGTATAATATGCACAAATCTGAAAATGTAAACATCACACTAACTTCAAACACAAATATGTGCAACAAAGAACAGCAATTAAAGCCAGAGTGTGTGATCAATAAATCCTGATATCTGTCCCGTCAGGATGAGCTCGAATTCCTCTCCACTGTAAAAAGTGGGAAACAGCAGCACGTCATGAATAAATCCAGCATGCCTGAGACGCGACACACACACTGCGGTCAGATGAAGAATAAACCTCACAACTGAACTACAATAAAAACCTGAAGCAGAACGAGCGAATCATTAACACCAGGAATGAGCAATGCAAACAGTGCAGACCTTCATGCATACAGCGCTGGCCTTCATTCAGTGTTTATCCAGCGCACACGCAAAGCACTATGGGAAACTAGAATAATCCTCTGGGCTCAATGGGATGCGGTACAGTAGCTGCGTTCCTCCTTTTCTGGGCTTCCAAGTCTTTCTTTTATTGGATCCAGATGTTTCTAACTCATAGACTCTATATTCAGAGCATTGATGATCCACTTCTGCAATACAATTAAACATAGACCTATCATGCTCCTTTTTACGAGATGTAAAATACATTTTTGATGTCCCTAGAGTGTGTGTGTGTGTGAAGTTTCGGCTCAAAATATCCCACAGATAATGTTGTATAACTCTCTGAAACTGATCCTTGTAGAATTTGATAAGGATTGTGCTGTTTTGGTGACTGTCGCTTTAATTGCAAATGAGATGTGCTCTTTTCAGAAGAGGGCGGAGCTACAAATGCCTGTGTGTCAGCATAGTGGCAGATTTAAAAGCAAGACTAACATCCTATGCTAATTAGGTTGAGATTGTCACTAGTGGGCGGGGCTTTCTCTCTTTGATGACATGTACAAAGTGACAATGTCAATCAAAGTGTTTCTGCAGTTTTCACCAAGTCTGATTATGAAACACACAATTAATTCATTTTTACCATTAGATGCTGGTTATATTCACACACTGTCGCCACACAACTGTGTTTAAACCCCTTATAAAAGTGATTTATGCAAAACAGGTCCACTTCAAAAACTAAAACCTTATCAGACCAATGAGAGATGCTTCATGCATCTGCAGGAAATTCCCTTCAGTTTAACAGCTGCTCATTATTGCTGACCTTCATCCAGAAACACTCACACACACACACACACACACACACACACACATCTGCCTGATGCAGAACTGTATTTATAGCACGCCGCATTTAGCAGCGCTATTGTTTGAAGATGCATGAAACTGAATGGCTTTAACATGCTGTGCTCCTTCTGTAGGGTTTCGGTTTCTGTGTGTTCGGTTTCCAGAACTGTTTTTATTATTCATTTTTCCCATTTATATTTTAAATAAGACTTCATTAAAGAATTTTAGGCAATGAAACCAAACCAACCAGTTAAGATGAGAATCACAACTTTATGATTTGAAGCCAAACATGTAAGAAAGTCAGACGAAAACAATCTCTTAGAAGCTATGTGAATAGTACAATCCAATCCAAATACAGGGAAATATTTCAAAGCTGTTGTAAAAAGAAATGTCAAAGCTATTGCAAAATATGCATTAATCAACACATACTTCAGTATTTTGTTTTAGTTGTGGTGTTTCATTGGAGTAGAATTCTCTTTAGAGCATCATGGGTAGTGTAGTTTTTCTTCAGAAATGTCTCTATTAAACATAAGCTTATTTAAAAAATAGCCTCAAAGACAACAGCACATTCGTCTGATTTATCAATTATTGATAAAAATCTATTTCTCAAGGGAGAGGGAATACACACCCATATTGCACTCTGACTTATGTTTTAGAACAAATGCAAGGCCAATGAATGCAAATAGGATTAAAACTAAAACCGTAATAAACAGATTGTGGCATTATTAAAATAATTAAAATTAAAATTAAAAAATTAAAATAAAATAAAATAAAATTATAAATTAAATAAAATTGAATAAAAAATGTAAAGAAAATAAAAAGAAAAGAAAATAAAATTAATTAAAATAAAAAATTAATTAATTATTAAATTAAATACAAATTAAATAAAATTTCATAAAAATAAAGTAAAATGAACTAAATCAAAATTTTAAAATGTAAGTGAATTTAAAAAAATCAAAAATCTAAATAAATCAATTAAAATAATATATGAATAAATAAAAATAGAATAAAAATGGTAATAAATAAAAATAACTAAAATAAAATAAAAATAAAATAAATAACTAAAAATAAAACAAATTTTTTTTTTAATTACCATATTTTATTTTAGATTATTTCCATGGAGGAAAACAAAAAAATATCAGTGTTTAACTTGAAATTAAAACTTGACTTAACTTAAAATTGTTTTTCACTAAAATTGATTCAAACAGAAAAATATATATTTTAAAACTGATGCATTAAAAATAAACAAAACACAACTGCTGTTTCAATTTTTTAAAAAGTAATTGCAATTCAATGTAAAAAATAATTCATATTATTAATAAAAAAATTAAAAACGCTTTAAATATAAATGAAAAAGCAATGCAGAAGTGATTAACATGTTTGATACGTCCTAAAAATCTTTAAAAAGCAAAAGCACTGTGGATAATTTCACACTGAGACTAAGATTTAAAGCAGAAATGCACACAGAGCTAAATGTGTGCAGTCCAACAATGACAAACGCACACTGGAGAGAGACAGAAAATGTAAAGTACATCTTCCACAAGACCCAAAATGAGCCTCCAAATGAACATAAAATGTAATCCAGCCATTAATCTCAGCAGCACACAGTTCCAGTCAGCGGGAGTCACACACGCTCTCATTGAAATTCCGGTCAGCTCGAGCAGAAGAGATCCGACTACAGCATCAGACTGACAATGGCTCCAGATTCACCATGAGAACTTGGGCACAAATATTCATCATATTTCAACTCAATTTAACCAGCATCATATGTTGTCGCATCTGAAGTCCATCAAACTGACATCACTGATGGTTTTAATTATTCATTTAGCATTTAGTAATTAATAAGCATGTGTAACTGATAGAGGTTTAACATGTAGAGCTGCTGTGTGCAGATTTGTCGGCTGCACATCCATGATGCCAATCTCCAGTTCCACGACATCCCAAAGGTGCTCGATTGGATTGTGTTCTGGTGACTGTGGAGGCCATTTGAGTACAGTGAACTCATTGTCATGTTCCAGAAACCAGTCTGAGATGATTCAGGCTTTATGACATGGTGTGTTATCCTGCTAGAAGTAGCCATCAGAAGATGGAGACACTGTGGTCATAAAACATGGACATGGCCAGCAACAATACTCAGGTAGGCTGTGGTGTTGACACCATGCTCAATTGGTACTAATGGACCCAAAGTGTGCCAAGAAAATCTCCCCCACACCATTACACCACCACCACCAGCCTGAACTGTTTATACAAGGCAGGATGGATCCATGCTTTCATGTTGTTGATGCCAAATTCTGACCCGAGCATCCGAATGGGTCAGCAGAAATGGAGACTCATCAGAGCAGGCAACGTTTCTCCAATCTTCTATTGTCCAGTTTTGGTGAGTCTGTGTGAATTGAAGACTCAGTTTCCTGTTCTTAGCTGACAGGAGCGGCACCCGGTGTGCTCTTCTGCTGCTGTAGCCCATCCGCCCCAAAGTTGGACGTGTTGTGTGTTCAGAGATGCTCTTCTGCAGACCTCGGTTGTACGAGTGCTTATTTGAGTTACTGTTGCCTTTCTATCAGCTGGAACCAGTCTGGCCATTCTCCTCTGATCTCTGGCATCAACAAGGCATTTGCGCCCACAGAACTGCCGCTCACTGGATATTTTCTCTTTGTCTGACCATTCTCTGTAAACCCTAGAGATGGTTGTGCGTGAAAATCCCAGCAGATCAGCAGTTTCTGAAATACTCAGACCAGCCCGTCTGACACCAGCAGCCATGCCACATTCAAAGTATGTGTGTGTGTAATAAATAAATAAATAAATAAATATATATATATATATATATATATATATATATATATATATATATATATATATATATATATATATATATATATATATAGTTATCCAACACTACACACACAATATGATTAAAAAAGCTGTTATATTTTGTGAGACGTGAGCTGTCTTTCATTCCCTTCTCCAGCAGCTCCCTGTTTGATAATGATGAGACCATCATGTGGTCTTTCCCGTTGGGCTTTTCCATGTCTAATCCACTATCTGCACTTTAGCTGAGAGCGTGACTCGCGCTGTTTTTCATTAGTTTTCATTTGTGCCCGACATGATTAACATGACCTCAGAGACTCGCTGATGTGTGCTGCATTTTAATGATCTGACCGTGGCTTTTAATAACGCTTGGGCTTAAAATCCAATCATACGCCGCTCATACACACACATACACACACTGTTGGGCGTGTGAAGAGTTTGTCAGATCGCATTAGGAGATTCCCTGTTACCTTGCGCTTCACAGTTGGAACAATTGTGAGCTGGTTGTGCTGAAGCGGGACGACAGCTGGGAAATATGTCTTGATATTGTTTGGCCTTTTGTGCGGTTGGCTTTTGTCTTGATTCTCCTGTAGTTTCAAATCTTCCTGCTCCATCATTCTGCCTCATTTACAGCAAACGTCTTAAAGTGGGTGAAGTTTTGCACAGTATTAACAGAGCTCAGCTGTTTATGTTGGATCTCAGAAATACAGTTTGCTGCTCATTAGCTCAGTCATGCGCAATAATATTAATGGAGTTTCCAGATAGACTGTCTGATGTGCACTCACTGGGCCATAACACACAGGCTGGTATATACAAGTGAACTACCTGGCAACCACAGAGCAACACTTCATTTACTTTTCAGCAACCTGGCAACCAGCTATACTAAAAGCCATGATGAATGCAAATCACTCTCCCTTAGCAACCACTTAGATCACGTAGCAACAGACGAGCATCCTTTCTGAATACATTAGCAGGTACATAGCAACACCTTAGCAACCAATTAGATAACATAGTAACAGACTAGGAGGCTTTCTGAATACGCCAGCATGTGCATAGCGACACCTTAGCAACCAATTAGATAACATAGTAACAAACAAATCGGCTTTATAAATACATCAGCAGGTGCATAGCAACACCTTAGCAACCAATTAGATAACATGGTAACAGACTAACAGCCTTTTTGAATGCATCAGCAGGTGCATAGTAACACCCTAGCAACCAATTAGATGACATAGTAACAGACTAACAGCCTTTCTGAATACATCAGCAGGTGCATAGCAAAACCTTAGCAACCAATTAGATAACATAGTAACAGACTAAGAGGCTTTCTGAAAACATCAGCAGGTGCATAGCAACACCTTAGCAACCAATTAGATAACATAGTAACAGACTAAGAGGCTTTCTGAAAACATCGGCAGGTGCAAAGCAACATCTTAGCAACCAATTAGATAACATAGTAACAGACTAAGAGGCTTTCTGAATACATCAGCTGGTGCATAGCAACACCTTAGCAACCAATCAGATAACATAGTAACAGACTAAGAGGCTTTCTGAATACATCAGCTGGTGCATAGCAACCCCTTAGCAACCAATTAGATAACATAGTAACAGACTAACAGCCTTTCTAAATACATCAGCAGGTGCATGGCAACACCTTAGCAACCAATTTGATAACATAGTAACAGACTAACAACAATTTTGAATATATCAGCAGGTGCATAGCAACACCTTAGCAACCAATTAGATAACATAGTAACAGACTAACAGCCGTTTTGAATACATCAGCAGGTGCATAGCGATACCTTGACAACAACTCGGATAACATAGCAACAGGCTGACAGCCTTTCTGAATATATCAACAGGTACATAGCGACACCTTAGCAACTACTCCGATTACATAGCAACAGACTAATAGGCATTCTGAATACATCAACGGGTACATAACAACACATTAGCACCAACACAGATCACATGGCAACAGGCTAACAGCTTTTCTGAATATATCAACAGGTGCATAGCAATACCTTAGCAACCACTTAGATAGCATGGCAACAAGCTAATAGCCATTATGAATACATCAGGAGATACATAGCAACACATTAGCAACCACTCAGATTACATAGCAACAGACTAACAGACATTTTTCACAAGCCAGCTGCTACATAGCAACACCTTAGCAACCACTCAGATCACATAGCAACAGACTAACAGGCATGTATATAGGTTGCTACTCTGTTGCTATGAGGTTGCTATGCATTTGTTATATTTTTGCAGTTTTCAGATTGGCTGTTGCTATGAGGTTGCTAGGGTGATCTGACAAGCATTCCAGCAGGCTTGTTTTTCAGCCGGCACACTGAGCTGGCCCTTTCAGCTACGTTTCCTCCGCTTTGGCAGATCTGCAATCACAAGACTGAGCGCTTCTCTCCCTCAGAGCGGGCAGCAGTTGTCAGATCTTGCGCGTCCCGTTAGATATGAGCGATGGTGAAATAAAAGAGCGCCGCGGGAGAAAAGCTCTTTCAGCGGGGCATGAATGGATCATTGTTGTGTGTCTCGGCCGGTGCCGTATGCTGCCAGAGAGAGAACGCCTGCTAATCAGATCTCCAGAAAGGCCTCAGTGAGGGCCAGTGCGTGCTGCAGCCACTGAAGGGCGTCTGTGTGCTGGAGCTCTTGAAGAGGTGGAGGACATTTGGCGGATTTGGGAAAACTCATGAATGAATGCAGATCTCCATCTGTAGAGTCCAGTCAGACAAACACTGTTAGAGGCACCACATGAATATCTGAAGTTATGTATGTGTATATGAGTGTGTGTATGTGTGTGTTTGTATGCCTATATATGCGCGCACACACACACACACACACACACACACACACACACACACACACACACATACATACATATATATTTCATAATTGAATAATTCATTCATTTCTTTAATTATTTTCATTTAATTTGTTTAATTCATGTTTCATTCATTTATTAGTTTCATTCATTCATTTATTTGTTTCATTTGTTCATTCCTTCATTCATTCTGTATTTTATTAATTTATTTGTTTCATTCATTTACTCATACATTTATTTAATTCATTAGTTCATTAGTTCATTTGTTTCATTCATTCATTTATCTGTTTCTTTTCATTCATCAATTCATCTGTTTTGTTTCCTTTCATTCATTTGTTTCATTCATTAATTCATCTGTTTTGTTTCATTCATTCATTCATTCATTCATTCATTCATTCGTTTTTAGTAATTAATTCATCTGTTTTGTTTTGTTTTATTCATTCATTCATTCGTTTTTATTAATTAATTCATCTGTTTTGTTTTGTTTTGTTTCATTAATTAATCAATTCATTCATTTGTTTCATTCATTAATTTATCTGTTTTGTTTCATTCATTCATTTGTTTCATTTATTTATTTGCTTCATTCATTAGTTTTTTTTCCATTCATCTGTTTTGTTTCATTCATTCATTTATTCATCCATTTCTTTTCATTTATTAATTCATTCATGTTGTTTCATTTTATTCATTCCGTTTATTCATTCATTTGTTTCATTTATTTACTCATTTGTTTCATTGATTTATTAAATTGTTTTATTCATTCCTTAGTTTGATTATTCAGTTATACTTTCCTTCATTCAATTTATTTCAGTCATTCATTCATTTTTTTCATTTATTTATTCATTCACTCGTTTCATTCATTAATTCATTTGTTTCATTCAGTCATTTATTTTGTTTCATTCATTCATCTATTTCTTTTCATTCATTCATTCATTCATTCATTCATTCATTCATTCATTCATGTGTTTTGTTTCATTTCATTCATTCGTTTCATTTATTAATTCATCTGTTTCATTTAGTTTCAATCATTCTTTTATTTATTCACCTATTTCATTCATATGTTTCATTACTTTATTCATTTATTTTATTTCATTTATTCGTTTCATTCATCTGTTTTGTTTTATTCATTCATTCATCCATTTCTTTTTATTTATTCATGTTTTGTTTCCTTTTATTCATTCCTTTCATTTATTTAATTCATTTCATTTTACTGATTTATCTGTTTCGTTTCATTCATTCTTATAATTCATACATTTGTTTCATTCATTCATATGTTTCATTTGTTCATTTAATTCATTCAATCGTTTTGTTTTATTCATTCAATAATCTCTTTTGTTTCATTCATTCAATCATTCATTCAGTCAATAAACTGTTTCGTTTCATTCATTCATTCATTCATCAATCTGTTTCGTTTCATTCATTCATTCATTCATTCATTCATTCATTCATTCATTCATTCATCTGTTTCGTTTTATATATTCATTCATTCATTCATTCATTCAACAATCTGTTTCGTTTCATTCATTCATTCATTCAACAATCTGTTTCGTTTTAGTCATTCATTCATTCATTCAACAATCTGTTTCGTTTCATTAATTCATTCATTCAACAATCTTTTTCGTTTCATTCATTCATTTATTCATTCATTCTTTTCATTAAAAACAGAAAGAAATGTGAGCAGCCGGCATGAGGATGAACCTTTAACCCACAGCTCCACATCCATGTGTTTCTGATGGGAAAACTCCGGCTAATTCAGAAATCCAGAGCTAATGGAAACACTCAGGAATTAAACAGCAGATTCCAGCAGTAATCTGATATTCAACAGCAGACACTTTCTGTGGAAAAGGAAATTAAAGCTCATTTTATGCTTGTAACTGATATTCAATATATTCATAGAGCTGGTATTCAAACCAGGGGATATTAATATCATATTTCAACCCACAGTCAATCAGTCTACTCCCATATTATATTTCATAACCCATGAAGAATAAAAAATATATTTGACTAAAGAAATTAAATGCTTTCAGGTGCATTCATTGCATTTATGTATACATGAATGGTATTTTTGTATTGTGGTATTATTATTATTATTATTATTATTATTATTATTATGCATTCCTTTCATTGTTTTTAAAGTATTTATCCTCTGGTTTTTGATTATTATAACATCAGCTAAATCTCTTTTTCTATGCACTACAGGGTTTTTATAGCTGACTATAACTGAACCCAAAAAACTTCCATACATTTTTTTTTTTTAAGTATTTGTTTTAAAAAAGGTTAAAAAAAAAAAAACAAATGACACAACAAACTGTTAAAACTGCACTGAAAATAAAACAAATTGATTTACAAAGTGAAAATCCTAATTATTGTCGTATATAATAAATATTAATAAAATCTTGCTTAAATGCAATGCTACTTGCATTTTTTGCAATGCATTATTTTATTCTTTTTTTTGTTATTTATTCACAGAAAAACTATTTAATAGATGTTTTTTATAATTAATAGAACAATACAAAGTATTAACAGCACACAATGCACAAAGCCATTAAAAAAGTACATTTAACATGCACAAATATTCATTCATTCATTCATTTTCCTTCAGCTTAGTCTCTTTATTAATCATGACATTTTTGAAAAAAAAAAGTTATTGTATTTACCAGCTAATAACCTTTTCATTACATATAAAATGAAACTTCTAAACCTGATCAGAGGAGCCTGATAGAAAATGCTCATTTACAAGAAAAGAGGTCTGATGGATTTAGAGGGTTTTGCATCTGAACTCTTCATATGTTTTTCAATAATGTCATATCTAGGCCCACCCGGAATCTGTGCGCAGAATTCTGCAGATTTTTAGCCCATCAGTAATTCTGTTTATTTACTTGAGTAAATGTGTGTAAATCTATATTTATTCAGTTTTTTTTATTAATTTCAGTAATATTATTGACTAATGTGAAAATGTTCATCTGATTTTTCTACAATGCAGTTTGTACAGTCACATTTTCTGTCTTTTAGTAGATATAATATATGACAAACTTGCTTTATTTACCAAATAAAGTGAATATAATTTAATTTGCATTTTAAACATTAAATAAAAGATTAAAAGATATTATTTTTTATTTCATATATTAAGGTTTTAGTTATGATACTCCTAAAATTATTCCACAGAAGTCCGCAGACTTTTACCAAAATTCTCCGCAGAAATAGCAAAAAACGTCCGCAGATTCCTTCTGGCCCTAAATCTAATGAATATCAATAAAAGTAGATTTTTTCAATGCATTATTTTATTAATCTTTGTTGTGATATTTATTTATAGAAACACATTTTCAGATGTATTTTTTTTATTTAACCCATTAAATCCCAAATTTTTCCTAGAGATGACATGTATGAATTTGTGTGGTATTTGTAAGGATATTAAACAATAAATGTCAATTTTCAAAAACAATTATTGAAAAGTCCATGAAAAAATGGGTTTTATCTTTGGTCACAATTGTGATCGGTGGTAGAACACAGGGGGTCTAAATATAACATTCGAGGTTACTAAAGTAACCCTTCGTTCCCCGAGGAGGGGAACGGAAGCACTATAAGTGGATTTGATTGTAAAATCCACGCATTGGGAGGTTCGGTTCAGAAGCTACTCGTCTGAAAGAGTATTGAACGGGCCAATTAAGAATGAATTGGCAGCGCAAGCCTGCGCAGGTGAGCGGCATAAGCAATCAACTGAGTATATAAGCTCACCTGGCGCAGCAGACGCTATCCTTTTTAAGCTGAAGAGACTTTCAACAGCTAAGGGACAGTCATTATGGCGACGGAGTATAGTGCTTCCGTTCCCCTCCTCGGGGAACGAAGGGTTACTTTAGTAACCTCGAATGTTCCCCTTCGGGGGGAACTTCAGCACTATAAGTGGATTTGATTGTAAAATCCACGCATTGGGAGCCCATTGAAAGCGCCATAATGACTGCACCTTACCAACACCCCCGATGAGGAGATAGTCAAGCAAGCGTGACGCACCCACATCATGGGGGGCGCGGTCCTCCAACGTGTCCCTGGCCCTAATTTATCCTACTTCAACAGAAGTTTTACGGATTTATATATATTTTTTGGGGTGTCGTGAGCATCTAGATAATTCTAGGAAATACGACAGTACGTTGGGAAGCGTGCAATCCCGATAGGGAGGACGCTGCGGAGGCCATCCGTTACCCAAGGGGGGATAGATGGCAGAATTTACATATGGACTAGCCCTAAAAAGGGGGAGTACGCATAGCAAAAGAGTGGTTAGCGGGGAGGGAAGACACGGGTCCGCCCAGGGGGGGGGGGGACTTAACCGTGGCTGAATAAGCATATGGGATCGCCTAGTGGGGACCACGCATAGCAGACACCTTTACCCAAAACGCGGGCTGACCAGCGGGCAGACCTACAACGTAGTGGGCCAGCAAGTGACTCCTCCGCTGAGTCAGTGCTGGGGGCCACGGAGGAATCTGCAGGGCTCACCTGACGGGGAACTTTACTGACAGATAAAAAGGCGCACGTATCTCCGTGTTAGGGAAAATGGCGCAGCAAGCGTGTTTCAACACCCTACCGAATTGTTTCCTCAATCACCAAGGGTTACCTAATACCCTTGAGGAAACCGGCTCCACTCGCAGATTGTAAAACCTTGCAAATGTGTTGGGTGTCACCCAGCCCGCAGCTCTACAGATGTCTGTTAGAGGGGCGCCGCGTGCGCGCGCTCGAGAGGATGCGAAGCTCCGAGTGGAGTGCGCACGCGCTCTCGGGGGACGCGGCTCATCTCGGCTCTGATAGTGAAAGAAGGCATCCACAATCTAGTGGGAACTTATTTCGGTACGGCACTTCCCTGCTGCCGACCGCTATAACAGACGAAGAGCTGCTCAGATGATCTAAACTCTGAGTGCGGTCCGGATAATACGCAAAACGCGAACTGGACAATAAATAAGGGCTGGGTCTGCCTCCTCCGAGGGCAGCGCTTGCAGGCTCACTACCTCGTATTAAAACGGAGTGGTAGGAACCTTGGGCACATATCGCGGGCGGGGTCTCATACGTGAGAGAAGCCAGCCCAATTACAGGCACGAGTCACTGACCGAAAAATGCCTCCGGGTCCCCGACCCTCTAATCGATATCAACGCGACCAGCAGAGCTGTCTTCAGGGACAGAAATATACTGAGTCGAGGATCGAAGGGATCTGACGCGAGGGCGAGATCCTAAGAGGGCATAAGAGGGGGCGGGGTGGATTAATTCGCTTAACGCCCCTGAGGAACCGGATGATGAGGTTATGCGTTCCCACGGTGCTGCCAGCCACCGCGTTATGAGAGCGGAGATGGCAGCCACGTAACCTTGAGTGTGGAGGGCGACAGCCTGCTCTCCAACTTCTCTCGGCGTAAAGAAAGCACAACGCTGATCTGGCAAATTACGGGGGTCTTCTCAGCGAGAGACACACCATTCAGTGAATAGACTCCACGTCAGGGCATAGGCGCGCTCGGGGAGGGGGCTCTAGCCCGAGTGACGGTATTAGCCACCGCAATCGGAGGTTACCTAAGTCTTCCTCGCGTCTAAAAATCTCTTCAAAGATCGGCGAGGGTGCCAGGTGGTGCCCTGTCCCTGAGAGAGTAGGTGCTCTCTCGAAGGGACTGCCAGGGGAGGGCTATCGCGAGGGAGAGCTCTGACATCCAGGTCCGGTTGAGCCAGAGGGGCGCAACCAGCAACCTGTTCCTCGTCCTCCCTGACCATGCACAGTAACTGCGCGAGCAGGCTCACTGGGGGAAACGCGTATTGCGCGTGCCCCGAGGCCAGCTGTAATCCAGTGCATCCGTGCCGAGAGCACTCGGTCAGGGAAAGAACAACTGGCAATGAGCGATCTCGGGGGAAGCAACAGATCGATCTGGGCTTCCCCGAATCGCGCCCATATCAGCTGAACAGACTCGGGGTGGAGTCTCCATGCTCCAGGACGCAAGGCTGCCGTGAGAGCGCATCGGCTGCACGGTTGAGCTTGCCTGAATATGAATGGCGTGCAGCGATTTCAGCCGCGGATGACTCCAGAGGAGCAGACGGCGGGCGAGCTGAGACATGCGGCGAGAGCGCATACCCCCTATACGGCTGATATACGCCACCGCCGCCGTACTGTCCGTCCTGACCAGCACGTGTTGCCACTCCAACACCGGAAAAAAACGGTGGAGAGCGGGGAACACTGCCAACAGCTCCAGGCGATATGCCAATGCAACTGGGTACCTTTCCACAGGTCCGCAGCCGCATGCCCGCAACGCACAGCCCCCCAGCCCGTGTTGGAAGCGTCTGCTGAAACGACAACAAGACTGGACGCCTGTTCTAGAGACACCCAGGCCTGTAGGAACGAGGGGTCGCTCCAAGGGCTGAGGGCGCGGCGACACAGCGCAGTAACAGAGACTCGGTGTGCGCGCGCGTGCCATGCGCGTCTGGGGACTCGATCGTGAAGCCAGTGCTGAAGTGGTCTCATATAGAATAATCCGAGCGGCATGAAGCGGCTGCGGATGCCATATGCCCACGGGGGCGAGTTTGCTCTTTTCTCGGTTGACCTGAAACCCCCACAGGTGGAAGTGCCAGAGCACTTTGTCTCTGTGCATAATCAACTCTGTGCATAATCAAAAGAGAGGGCAATTCAGCCAGTCGTAAAGAAATTGAGTATGCAGATGCCCGCGAGCCGAAGGGGCGCTGAGGCACCCTTCGCGGGCTTGGTGAGGACCCGCGGAGACAGAGAGAGCCCGAAGGGGAGGGCTTTGTATTGCCAAGCTCGACCTTCAAACGCAAACCGCAGAAACTGTCGGTGGCGAGGAAGAGTGGAGACATGGAAATACGCGTCCATCAGGTCTAATGCTGCAGACCAACCCAGAGGACGAACGCACCGGAGGATGCGCTTCTGCGTGAGCATTCTGAACGGCAGCTTGTGCAGGCAGCGGTTCAAAACGCGCAGATCTAGGATTGGCCGTGACCCACCGCTCTTTTTGGGCACGATGAAACGTGGGCTGTAAAACCCGCTCTCCATCTCGGCTGGAGGGAGCGGCTCGATTGCATCCTTCGCCAGGAGGACAGCAATCTCCTCTCGCAAGACAGGGGCGGACAGGGGGCTGACCCTGGTGAATACACACCCGTGACTTGGGGGGCCGTTTCGCGAACTGAATCGCATAGCCGAGTCTGATTGTGCGTATGAGCCACCGCGAAGAGCTGGCCCGCGCTAACCAGGCAGGCAGAGCTCTCGCTAATGGACTCATCGCTACAATCGCTGACGTACCAGCAGTGGGGCAGCGCGGAGTGGGTGTGCTGATCCGGGAAGCTCGCGGGTCCCACGGAAAAGCTGGAGGTGAGATATTTGCTCTCACTCCAAACCCGAGCTCCGGAGGGGAGGCTCGAGGGGTGGGAGAAAGGAGACCGTCCTCCCAGCGCTCGTGAGCCACTGGCGAAACGCACCGAATCTGCAAGCTAGAAAGCATAGCGTCCCAGACTGGCAGATTTCGGGCTGTCACATCTGGGGAAGTGAAAAGTGCCCTTTCATAATGTTTTCATGGCAGTAAAAAGTGCCGTTGGAAATGGGGCCCCGCCCTCCAGCGGGGAAAGAGCAAGTTCCCTCTTCTCCAGATGGCCTGTCCCAGGGGCGCTTCGCGGTCCGTTGCCGGACTTAGCGGCATTCTGGGCAGGGGGGCTGCTTGCTTCCGAGGTGCCCGACGCGCTCGCTTCGCCTTAGGCGTGTGCGGGGGGGAGCAGCTCTCGTAGGCGGACGCCTTCGGCGAGGAGCAGGTATGAATGGCACGGCGGGCGGAGCGGGCTACGGACCGCCGATAAGACATCACCCACCAACTGCTCTCTCACCGCCTTGAATTCCTGGGTGAATTCACAGACAGTGTCGCCGAACCTGGCTGGGGATATGGGGAAGTCAAGAAAGCGGACTTTGTCGACTTTGCGCATATCAGCCAGGGGTGGCGCTCCTGGACCACTAATGTGGACATCGTCCTCCCCAACGCACACGCAGCGGACTCAGTAGTCCGAAGAGCTAAGTCGGCGGCGGTGCGAAGCTCGTAAGCCTGGGTTGGACCCACCCTCGTGCAGCTCGGCCAGCGCCTGCGCTTGGTAGCGCTGGTAGGTGGCTATCGCATGCAAGGCGGAAGCAGCCTGGCCCGCAGCTATGTAAGCTCTAGCTCCGAGGGAGGTAGATAACTTACAGGCTTTGGATGGGAGACGAGGCGGACCCCGCCAAGAAGAGGCGCCGCGCGGATTTACCGCCATCGCACACTCAACCTGAGGAATCGCCACATACCCCCTGGCTGTTTCACCGTCAAGAGTGGTTAGGGTGGAGGAACACGCAGCACGAGCAGCGTGCTTTACAAGACCGCGTGAGCCTACTGTGCACCTCCGGGAAGAAGGGAACGCCCCTCTAGTCGGTCCGGCCGCGGAGCTGGGGGATAAACCATCTCCAACCCACGGCCGAAGCAGCCCGGGAAAGCACGGCTAACATGTCCGTTTCAGGATCCGTAGTGACAGCGCTCACCAGCCCGAAGGGGGCGAGCGGGTCTGGATCATCATCGGACAATGAAAGCCCACCCTCCGATGCCGCGGTGGACATCTGGTCTCCGGTGTCATCGGGCGTAAGGGCTACCATCTGTTAGACGGATCGCTTCCTCCGCCCGAAGCTTGGATGGAGCGCTTAGAGGAGCGGGAGGTCCGCGGGCCCGTGGGCGACGGATTATCTCTCGCTGAAACCCTCAGATCTGCCCGAGTGCCCGCTGCAGAGCAGGGGACAACTGGGGTGGTTCGCCTTTTTGCAAAGGCTAACCGCGATCTTGCGCAACAGTCATGGCATCGCAATGACGACATGAACTGCCCGCGAGCAGCGCATTAACATGCTGGACCCCCAGACATGTAACACAGTGCCCGCGCCCATCATCCGAGGACAGGAAACCACCGCATCCAGAAACGCACAGTCGGAGCGCCGTCCTGATAAGGACGTGCTGCACGACTGTGTTGCTCTTTCTGTGAAGTTTGCAACTTTATACGCACCGCTCTGGAGGACCGGACCCAAAGAACGCCAGGCAAGGGAGAAACCCAGCTCGACCGTCTGCCACTGCGTGTACACACTCTGGACCGGGAGAATGCTCTCGTTCGCTCAGAATCGCTGGTCACAGCAGGAGGAACCCTCATCGACTCGATCAGAAAGTCTCTGAAGCGAAAAGGATAGCGTCTGCTGCGCCAGGTGAGCTTATATACTCAGTTGATTGCTTATGCCGCTCACCTGCGCAGGCTTGCGCTGCCAATTCATTCTTAATTGGCCCGTTCAATACTCTTTCAGACGAGTAGCTTCTGAACCGAACCTCCCAATGCGTGGATTTTACAATCAAATCCACTTATAGTGCTGAAGTTCCCCCCGAAGGGGAACTACATAGTATTAACACTACAAATGCTTCTGAACTGCATTATAGGATCTTGATCTTAAAACAACTTTTAAAGTTCAAAAAGGTGATTTTTATGGACATTATTTATAGTTTGCAGTGCTATATTGTCTGTGTTGGTGTTGTATATTACGCTACAAACACCTTGTAATAAACTGCAGCACATTTTTTGTTATTTTACAGGCTTATTTCTCTAGATATTATACATTATATGATTTCAAACCACTAAAATGTCAATAAAAGTCACTCAAACTGTTGAATTTTCATCATCAAAATTCAACAGAGCAGAGATCAACATCCCATAATGCAATTTCCAACTGTAAATAACCCAAAAACAGACAAAAATATGAACACTGTTAATTAACAGATATTTTTTACAGTGTAGCTTATAGAGATCCTTAAAACGAACATACTGATAGTAAAATCTAAAAACATGACTTTAATTTGACGGGAGCTCTAATGCCGTGTTGACATGTGCTGATCTCTCTGCACTCCGGGTCATCACCGCGCTAAACTCAGCAGATTAAGGTTAACCACGAGAGCTCCTTCTAGATTCCTCAATCCAGGTTTAGAAAGCCAAGCAAGGCGGACACACAACCTGGTGTCTAACCTACAGCTTAATCTGCTTTAGTGGAGGCTCAATGTCACTGAAGACACACACACACACACACTAACAACACACTCACATACTGTATCTGCTAAAATGTAATAACTATTCAGCTTATAAAACTGAATCATGACTGCATGTTATTAGAATGTTCAAAATGGTGCATATTTTTACATTTTTTAAATAAAATGCACGCTTCTTATAAACATAAACCAACGTTTTTTATTGCAAAATAAAATAACATAATAAAATATAAATTTAGAAATTAAGAAATATAACAAAATGTCATTATAGTTACATTATTTTACAATATATTTGCAATATTTGTCATTTATTTGATTTTAATATTTACTGAATTTATTGTACATGGAAAACATACCTATATAACATATAATAATATAATTAAATTTATTATAATAAATAAAATAATTGCAAATTAATCAAATAATAAATAATAAAATAAATAATTACATTTCTTTAGAAATTATAATAGAAAATACATAAATAATAATACTATAATCTTGTAATTCTCTTTCTTTTTTCTGTGCACTGTATGGTATTTGCATTTAACTTTAAATAAAACCATAAACCTTCAATCTATTTTTGTAATTTAATAAAAAAAATAATAATAATATACAAAATATTAAGAGGTCAACACAAGATCATGCAACCAAAATTGTTAAAAGTGCAATTATAGTGATAATGTTATTTGATAATCTATTTCTTTATTTGATATTTACTTAATATTACCATTTATTGCATTTATTTTTGCATGCAAAAATATTCAAATAATTCAAATAATAAATTATTAATGCAAATTATCTATCACGAATAAATTTTATTAAATAAAATATAATAAACAGAAAAACTAATTAGGACTATATGATTTAAATATAAATCAAACTATTTATTTGTACATTAAAAGGTATATTTTGGGGTATACAACATAGCAAAAGACACCCAGTTCTCTGGAGATCATCCCTGGAAAATATACTATCTTGACCTTGATAATGAGATCTTAACATATTCTGTTCTCGCTTCTGCTGCATTTGGCACACAGGAAATAAAAGGTTGGGTTGAGCAATGCATTATGGGATATATTATGCCACACAGTGTGCCCATGGTTCATATATTTTGGCAAATGTCGCAGGTCATCTGGGTATGCATATGGCACACATTATTCAGAGTGAACACAACACAGCGGCATGCAAACCACCATGATAAAGCAAGCACAATATCAGACACAAGTTCAGCAGTAGCCTATTATTAGACATTTAAACAATTCAATAATATACAAGTATAATATGAAAGAATTGACTGGAGAATGAACACAAACATTTTCAGATCCTTGAATGGAAATGAATCCCATGAATGACTGAATGAATTGAGTTTAGGGTATAAGAGTGGCTCCTTTATGACCGGTAGCAACGACTGACTATATGAAGCAGAATCAGCGGTGAATAATCCAGCAGTGGAGACTTTACACCCACAGCTCTCTGACATCTGCCACTGATTCTGCCTATTACTGTCTCTGACTACACACACACGCACACTTCACGTGAAAAGACTATTGGCGTCACACATATGAATATTAATAACGTCATACAGCCACTGGAGAGCATCTCTACACTTCCATGTAGACCATTTCAATGTGGTCTTGTCATTGGCCTATGAACATTTCCTGCTTGTTATCAAACTATTTCATAACTATAACAAGAGGCAATTCAATCATAACTTAATGTTAGAATGGCTACAATAATATTATTTAGCGATATGTGGCTCTTTTTAGATTCTTAGAAGCTATGGAAATTAAATATATAAAACAGGAAATATAATATTTACATTCCTCAAAATGGTCTATACAGTCAGACTCACACATTCACACAACAACAGCTTCTGTACAGTGATTTACAACATAAAATACAATTAATTAAAATAAATAAATAAACAAATAAATATAATATATTAAATAAACACAAAAAAACATTAGAAACGCATTTAAAAATATAAATATATTTATAGTTGTTCATATGCAAAGAAAAACCCAGGACACAAAAGTACTTAGCAACACCGTAGTAACCATTCAAAACATTTTAGTAACTCCATAGCAACATCTTGGCAACAACTCTGAACACCCTAGCGACATGCGAAGAAAAAACTAAACACCCAGGTACATAGCAATGCACTGGCAATTACCCAAAACATCCAGGTAACTCCATAGTAACGCCTTGGCAACAACTTTGAACACCCACCAACATATGAACAAAACCCCAGAACATCAAAGTGCATAACAACACCCTGGCAACCACACAAAACATCTTAGTAGCTCCATAGTAACACCTTGGCAACAACTTTGAACACCCGACAACATGTGAACAAAAACCCAAAACACTGAAGTACATAGCAACACCCTAGCAACCACCCAAAACATCCTGGTTACTCCATAGTAACACCTTGGCAACAACTCTTAACACCCAGCAACATGTGAACAAAAACTCAAAACACCAAAGTGCATAGCAACACCCTGGCAACCACCCAAAACAACCTTGTAACTCCATAGTAACTCCTTGGCAACAACTTTGAACACCCAGCAACATGTTAACAAAAACCCAAAACACTGAGGTACTTAGCAACACCCTGGCAACCAACCAAAACATCCTAGTAACTCCATAGTAACACCTCGGCAACAACTCTTAAGACCCAGCAACATGTGAACAAAAACTCAAAACACCAAAGTGCATAGCAACATCCTGGCAACCACCCAAAACAACCTACTAACTCCATAGTAACACCTTGGCTACAACTCTTAACACCCAGCAACATGTGAACAAAAACTCAAAACACCAAAGTGCATAGCAACACCCTGGCAACCACCCAAAACAACCTTGTAACTCCATAGTAACTCCTTGGCAACAACTTTGAACACCCAGCAACAAGTGAACAAAAACCCAGAACATTGAAGTACATAGCAACACCCTGGCAACCAACAAAAAAATCCAAGTAAATCCATGGTAACACCTTGGCAACAACTCTTAACACCCAGCAACATGTTAACAAAAACCCAAAACACTGAGGTACTTAGCAACACCCTGGCAACCAACCAAAACATCCTAGTAACTCCATAGTAACACCTCGGCAACAACTCTTAAGACCCAGCAACATATGAACAAAAACTAAAAACACCAAAGTGCATAGCAACATCCTGGCAACCACCCAAAACAACCTACTAACTCCACAGTAACACCTTGGCTACAACTCTTAACACCCAGCAACATGTAAACAAAAACCCAAAACACCAAAGTGCATAGCAACACCCTGACAACCACCTAAAACAACCTTGTAACTCCATAGTAACTCCTTGGCAACAACTTTGAACACCCAGCAACAAGTGAACAAAAACCCAAAACACTGAGGTACTTAGCAACACCCTGAAAACCAACCAAAACATCCTAGTAAACCCATAGTAACACCTTGGCAACAACTCTTAACACCCAGCAACATGTGAACAAAAACCCAGAACACTGAGGTACATAGCAACACCCTGGCAACCAACCAAAACAACCTACTAACTCCATAGTAACACCTTGGCAACAACTCTAAACACCCAGCAACAAGTGAACAAAAACCCAAAACACCAAAGTACATAGAAACACCCTGGCAACCACCTTAAGAACCATGTTGAACTTGGGTGGCAGCTGAGATTGGATACTATACCATAGTTTGTGACCCGGGGTTGTTACAGACTGTACCAAAAAGCTGAGGATGGGGGATGGGAGGTGAAATTACAGGAGTTTTCCAGAAGAAATAACAAAATGGGAGGCTGGGAAAAACAGGAGGGTTGGCAGGTATGGCATAGCAACACCCTGACAACAATTCAGAGCATCTTAGCAACCACATGGCAACACAATGTCAAACGTCCACAAATATATTTAAGTAGTGTTCACTGCAGAGCCACTTGGGCAGAGCTGACTCCAGCAAGGGGCAGCTAGAGCTCCAGCTCCTCCTTTCTTGCACTTCTTTTACAAGTGATGTCACTGGGGGTTGGGGTTAGGGGTGGGGTGGGATGGGTCTATGCATTCAAACAGCTTATGGGAGAAGAAGTTGGAGCTCAAGCTCCGCCTCATTGGAGCTCTGCAGCAAGCAGTGTCTCAATATATTTACTTTGAGACATTTTACTCATAATTTGAGGATAAATTTACAAATAATTCCAAAGAAAAATGAATAATAATCTGCTAAATTAATTATAGATGCATAAAACCAAAACAATAACTGTAAACCTTAATACAATTATCTAAAAGAGTTTTATTTACAAGTATTTAAAGTCTGAAAAGCTAACAAAAGGGCCATTTTTTTATCATGTTGACTTGAACTTCATCTGAAAGTCTTCTGTGCTGGTCGCTCTGTGAAGCTTTCGTCTCTCTTTCTATGAGGACAGCCTGACAAAGACAGGCAGTCGAGGCTCCACCCAAACACATTCATGCATACTAACAGCACAGATAACACTAATCCAGACGGGGAGCAATTTCCTGCTCATAAAGCAGAGAGGAAAACAGGCCAGCGAGGGACTGAAAGAGCCCAATGTGTTCAGATGACCAGCCTGACCAGTTAAAGGCTCTCACTGGGTGGGAAACACATTCTTGAGGCCAGATTTTGTTCCTTGAGGTCATATTTTCCGACATGAATAACATGAAGTTCCTCTCATATATGGAGGATGTGTGTAAGCCTACATCTGGAGACGACAAAAAGATGAATAAATAAATAAGATGCTGCTTATTTATAGTTATTAAGCTAGTCTACATATGGGGATGTAGAATATGATCATGCAAAATACACTACTTTACAAAAGACTTGTCGCCTATTCAAGTTTTAGGAACAACAAATAATAACTTGACTTCTAGTTGATCATTTAGTATCATGAAGTGTTATATTAAAGGCAAAGGCCTCTAGATGACGCTTATTTAAGCACAATAAAATATGATGATGCCTTAATTTTGAATGATTTCATTAGGACAGTAATGTCTGACTCTCTTAGACAGAAGTCTTGTCACTGAACAGCAATAATGTCCAGTATAGATTATAAAGTCCTGCTGCAGTGGAGACAGAATGAATATTGTGTCTGACTCCATCATGAGCTTGGAGGACTGCATCCATACATCTCTGACATGACTCAAATCACTGATTAATAAAGTCATCTGGAATGAAGAAGAAAGTGTTCCTGCAGGACTCCCAGAGTTCATCAAGACTCTTTAGATTCATCTTCAATGCCTCCTTTTTCATCTTACCCCGACATGCTTAATAATGTTCATATCTTGTGACTGGGCTGGCCAATCTTGGAGCACCTTGACCTTCTTTGATTTCAGGAGCTTTGATATGGAGGCTGAAGTATGAGAAGGAGCGCTATCCTGCTGGAGAATTTGCCTCATCTCTGCAGATCTCTTACATACCCCCATACTGAGTGTAACCCCAAACCATGATTTTTCCTTCACCAAACTTGACTGATTTCTATGAGAATCTTGGCTCCATGCAGGTCTTCTGTTGTATATGTGATGATTGGGATGCAGATCAACAGATGATTCATCAGAATCGACCTTCTCACACTTTTCCAAATGATCAACTAGAAGTCAAGTTATTATTTGTTGCTCTTACAACTGAGATTAACGACTTTTGTCAGGTAGTGTATGTAATTTATAAGTACTAATAAAGAGCCCATGTCTTAATAGTAAACCACTTTAGTTAATAGTGAGAATTGGTATTTAAACTGAAGCATTAATATTGTACAAACATATAATTAAAGTTCAATTCAATTCAGCTTTATTTGTATAGCGCTTTTACAATGTAGATTGTGTCAAAGCAGCTTCACATAAATGGTCATGGTAACTGGAACAGGGTAGTTCAGTTTTTAGTGTTTAAGTTCAGTTCAGTTCAGTTTAGCTCAGTTCAGTGTGATTTAATCATTACTGAGAGTTCAAACACTGAAGAGCAAAGTGCATTTTACACTTTTATTATACTTTTAATGATGATAATAATGATGATTTCTTTGCATATAACAGATCTGAAAGGCGCAAAGTGGCTACAGCAGGAGTTATTCCCTAAATCAGTAACAATGTTTCTTAAATAAAACATATTTTTGACGTAACCATGTCTATATTTGACAAATTACATCTCTGATATCACTGTCTGTGCCCTCAAATAAACATCTATTGAAAGTTTAAACTGTCCAGCCTTTATAAGACTCTTTTTGTTCTTCTTCTTCTTCTTCTTCTGGTGTTTTATGGCGGTTTGGCAAACCAACAAAAATAGGTGCATTACCGCCACCTACTGATCTGGAGTGTGGATTGTCCATATTTGGGGTAGAAAGAAAACACTTATATATACATTAAATGACTATATTAAATTATATATATATAAAAAAAAAAAAAAAAAACTAAATTCTATGCATTATTCCTATATTTCCCAAATATTTAATTAATATCTCATGAATTTTTGATTGTCTAAGCCCGTTTCCTAGCAATACTTTCAAAGAAATTACCTTATCTTCCAGCTGTCCGACTCTTTTTGTTTGTTGTTCTCAGAGAAATCAAGGCAGGAGCTGTAAAGGCTCCGCCCACATTTGGAAAGGGGGCGGGAAGCAGCTGCTTATTTGCATTTAAAGAAACAAAAATTGGTGCCTTTTTGCTTCCACTAAAATAGAGGCATTCAGAGTTCAGAATATTTGACAGGTGAGTTGTTTTCAGATAAAACATCACAGACACATCATGGAGACTCCTTGACAATTAGCCTATATTCATTTATTCATTCATGTTCCTTCGGCTTAGTTCCTTTATTAATCAGGTGTCGCCACAGCAGAATGAATCGCCATCTACTCAAGCATATGTTTTACACAGCGGATGCCCTTACAGCAGCAATCCAGTACTGGAAAACACCCATACACACTCATTCATACACCATATGGCCAAATTAGCTCATCCAATTCTCCTATGGTGCATCGGAGGAAACCTACACCAACATGGGGAGAACATGCAAACTGCACGCACAAATGACATCTGACCTAGCCGGGATTCGAACCCTCGACCTTCTTGCTGTGAGGCGGCAGTGCTAACCAGTATGAACGGCCCCTTAAGACTGTATACCATTTAAGTGGGTGTCACAAACAGATCTTGGAGATTTTCCTCAGATTTGTTGTCTGATGTAGAGAAGTGGAGGGTTCAGGAAGTGGGCAGCTCCTGCAGCAGTGTTTAATAGGCCACTGCATGTTTCCTGTGGTGTTCAATCAGAGATGAAAGAAGTACAGAAGAGTGTGTGTCTATAATGATTACTGCAGGAAAACACCAATTACCAGTGTGTGTACAGTTCAACAGCACAAGGAGGACAGATTCACCACAGCAAACCTTCAACCGCCTCATGCTCAAGCTTATGACAGAGATACAGCATCAGGAAATGCATGAGATGACAGCTGATGTTGAAGATCAACTACAGGAAATCATCAGCATAAGAGGAACATAAACACTGACGTCAACTATACCAGCAGTGGTATAGCAACACACAAACACACACACGCACGCACGCACGCACGCACGCACACACACTATATACCCAACTTTAAAAATATATACATTATAAAACATATAAAACTTAACTTTTGGGTTAAAATATAATAATAAAAAATAAAAAAATAAAAAGAAACTAAAATATATAAAATGTGAAAATTAAATTAAAAATAAATACTAAAACTAAACAAATTCTTAAATCAAAAAATTTTATTTAAGTAAAAAAGAAACTAAAATATAAAAGTAAAATTAAAATAATAAAAAAATTAAACATAAAAATAAAAAATAAATAAATAAAAAATTAAAACTAAAAAAATTAACTAAAATATATAAAATATAAATATAAAATGTATAAAAAATGTAATTAAAAATTAATAAAATGCAAACATTTTATTTTAATTAAAAAGAAACTAAAATATATAAAATATAAAAATTTAAGTAATTAAAAGATAAATTTAAGTTACATTAAATAATTAAATAAAAAAATTTATTAAATAAAGAAACTAATATATATAAAATAAAAGAAATTAATAATTTTAAAGTTTTATAAAAAATTTAAATAAAATATTATTAAATAAAAACATGAAATTAAAATAAAAAGAAACTAAAATATATAAAAATTAATTTAAAATAAAAAAATATTAAATAAAAAAATATTAATTAAATAAAAAATAAAATAGTAAAATGTACAACTAAACGAAACAATAGTATTTATTATAACAAAAAAAAAGTTATAGATCTTAATGTTGAAAATATATCCGGCCAAAAACTGACACATTTAAAGAATAATTCAATTCAGCTTTATTTGTATAGCGCTTTTACAATGTAGATTGTGTCAAAGCAGCTTCACATGAGATCATAGTAAATTGAAACAGTGTCAGTTCAGTGTTCAGAGATTAAGTTCAGTTCAGTTTAGCTCAGTTCAGTGTGGTTTAATAACAAACACTGACAGGCCCGGATTGGCTAATCGGGAGGACCGGGAGAATTCCCGGTGGGCCGGTCCGTTTTTTGGCCGCGAGGGCCGGTGTCCCTAGCTGCAGAATCTGTTGCTCTCAGCAGTCACACTTTTTAAATTTATTTATTTACTTGACCACAGCCTTTTTATTCATTATTTTACCGCAACTCTTCTCTTTTCATCTATTTTAATGATAATAAAAGTCAGTTGTGTCTCATAACTGAATACAGCTATTGTGGTCTAGCGGTTAACACGTTGGATTCTGACGCCGCGGACCCGGGTTCGATCCTCGTTAGAGTAACTTATTGTTTTCATTTTTATTGTTAAGACATATAATACTGTTAGGGTTGTTGAACATTTAAAGTTCTAAAGCAGCTGTTTTCTCAAAAAAACGTGATAGTGTAATTAGAAACTGATTTGGAAATGACCTTATTTTAATATAGTCAGTCGTGAACTGAGGTGGGCCGGTCTGAGGCTTAAAACTCCAGGGCTGAAAAGGTGTCCCACTCCGGCCCTGAACACTGAAGAGCAAACCCATCGATGTGCAGCTCTTCAGATCCCGAACCAAGCAAGCCAGTGTCGACAGTGGAAGAACAGACTTCACTAATTGACCAAAGAGAAGGAAAAAAAACCTTGAGAGAAACCAGACTCAAATAAATCAAATAAATGCAGCTCCACATTCAGTCATGCTAGTCAAACACTGGAACAATGGCGACTCTTTTTCAGGATTAAATGCGATCATAAGTACATGAGCAGGATTTAAGCACATTCCTCCCAGTGTCACCAGTGTAGCTGGAAAACAGCAGAAACAGACGGGATTGTGGGATTGCTGAGGGGATAATCCTGTGGCTGAAGCCTCGGGCAGAGAGGATGCTGCGCCGCTGCATTATTCATCAAAGATTCACCCCAAAACAAGCTTCTCCATCATTAGCCGCTCGTATTATGCTAGCTTTAGCCTAATGAGGTAGCAGGGTTTGGCTCCGCTCAGCTTTTGTCAGTGGGAAAGGGAAGAGATTGCGGTTACGTCCTGCCAAAAATAGCATTAGCTAGTTATTATGATGATCCATGACAGGCAGAAACTACTCAAGCTAAACATTACATATTTATAAAACAAACAGATGTGGCCTAGCGGTTAGCGTGCTAGCTCTAACACTGAACCCATTCATTGATCACCACACAGGCTGGGAATATGTGTGTGTGTGTGTGTGTGTGTGTGTGTGTGTGTGTGTGTGTGTGTGTGTGTGTGTGTGTGTGTGTGTTGGTTTTGCTATACTTGTGAGGACCAACTATTGAGAAACAACCAATGTTGTGAGGACATTTTTCTTTGTGAGGACAATTTAGGTGGTCCTCACAATAAAAATGCTTTAATGGCCTCCAAATGGCCTATACTTGATACTGTGCAAATTTCAGCAAAAGTCCTCACAGCAATAGTAAAACTGAAAATTGGTGTTTTGCCTTATGACCGCGAGCTCCCTCATCGGTCACACACGTGTACTGCATCAAAAATCCCGGGAGGAGGAGCTAGAGTGAGAGCGGATTTTTTTCATTGGACGGCTGCTCCCTCGCTGGGGAATTTTTGTGATTGGCCGTTTCAGTCACATTGCTACACTGTGGAGGGGGAAGGAGAGCCGAATGTCTGCAAGCATGATTAACCTAAACTATATGAGACCGGTTGGCAACCTGAAATGTCATGTTTGTAATACTACCTCACGAAAATTAACCAACTGAAGTCAATTTGCCAATGAACATGTTACTACACGTTTACTACATTACAAACCTTGGTTGAGTTACTGCTGGCTTTAATGTAATTACATATGAAATTATACACCATTAAAATTGTTCATCAAGACTCCATAATAACACGCTTAAAATGTTAAAGTTAATGTAATTCATATCATGGGTGTTTGAAAAGCCTTTTGTTTCAAATACGAGCATTAGCCCATTAGGGAAAGCACTCCTGTATGATTGCCATGAAATCGCGGGACAAAACTGCACCTCTCGACATCTCTATCAACAATAATGAAATGTTTAGTGTCTTACCTTGCCTGATGTTATAATTCCATAGGCTGTCTGTGCTGTTTCGTCGCTGTAGTTTCCAGTAAAGTCAAAGAAAAACTCTCTAAATTCTCTTTACAAAGCCGCGTCCTGTTCGTGAACAAAGGTTCGTTTAAAATGACTCTCACGAATCAATGTAAGTGATTCTAGCGAGTGAATCAGTGAATCAATTAAGCGTTCGTAAAGACGTCAGTTCATTCTAGAAAGCATCGGTTGTTCGAACAAATCAATTCAACCCAACTAATGATTCTGTGATGAAATCATTGACTCGATTCATTTCACTGGCCGTTTAGTTTAGATGTTTTAATATATCAGTTTATATTAATCATTAATTAAATTCGATCTTAATTAACATTAATCTCAACATGAATCTATGAATGTAATTTCACTCATTCTACCTGAGCCTCACTGAACATCTGAAAATACATAATATCTACAACTTATCAAATGTTTTTTCACCCTAGCCCATCAGTCACCAGCAGTACATAACCATATTTTACAGTTGAATTTACATATTAACAGATTATATTTACACTTGTGCAAATACATCATGCTGTAGGTAGAGATAGTGTTATACATTTTGAAATAAAATATATAAAAGTACATATAATAGAGGCACTATAGGAGTAGTGAAAGTAGAATACTGCTTTTAATGAGCAGTTATTTGTTTAAGAGGGAGCTGGAGCTTGGGGGAAGGAGCTGCTTCTGTGTCAGCTGCTCTGAAGCGCTGGCCATTCCTAGTGTTCACTCAAAAAAGACTGTATACTTTTACAGGTTGACATAACAAAAAGTAGATAGATTTATAGAGTACATGCACACCATTAGTGCTGAACAGCCGTTCACTAGAGAAGTGGTGTGGAGGAAAGATGTACAAAACTGCTGGGTGAGAGTGAAGTGTGCCCAGTGAGATAAATGAAGAGTAATGCAAGATAAACTGAAGCATTCAAACACTCTTCCAGTCAGGCTTGATGTCAGCTCTCAATGTCAACCTTATTTAAAAACAACCAAGGTTGATCAAAGTATTTCACAAAGTAAAACTAAAACACTAAAACTGTAATATAATACATAGGAAATCACAATTTATATATATATATATATATATATATATATATATATATATATATATATATATATATATATAATTGTGATTATAAAACACTGGTAGAGTTGCCGTGTCCTCAACTAAGGTTGCCAGCCGCCCTGTATTAGCCAGGACATCCCATATGTTGAGCTTGCCTGGTTTGTCCTGTACGTTATTCCCAATGTCTTGTTTATTGGTTGCTCCACAGATTGAAGCAGCAGTGGTGTTGAAAAGGCTTTATTGATTTAGTTTTTAGTCTTCATTTCTGTTAATAATGTACAGTACAGAATGTATCCTTTAAACAGTAAATGTAAATATGATGGAATGATGGAATGCATATGCTAATTAGCATGGCTGCACTAGTCAAATTTTGTCCCATATTTCATAGCAACACAGTTGATAACCCTGTCCTCAACTTGAAAGAAAAAGAGACGATTTAAAGTCCTTGAGAGTTCAGGCAATTCTAAAATGAATGACAAGCTGCTTTACAGGTAAAGGTTAGCTACAGCAAAGGCCCAACCATCTCTGGTCATTACTCATGAGCCTTAGTTTAGGCTGCTAGTTGTGTTGAAGCTAACTGGCTGTGATATACCAAGTACACACTGATCCAGCACAGTATGACCACAGACAGGTGAAGTGAACAACACTGACCATCTCTTCCTCAAGGCACCTTTTAGCAGGTGGCATATATTAGGCAGGAAGAGGACATTTTGTCCTTAAAGTTGATGTGTTGGAAAGCAAAATGCACTAGTGTAAGGATTTGAGTGAGTTTAATAAGGGCCATAGTGTGATGGCAAGTTGACTGGGTCAGTGCATCTTCAAAACTACAGCTCTTGTGAGGTGTTTCTGCAGTGGTCAGTTCACTCATCTAGTGGAATCTGTTCAAAGAGCGAACAGTTGTGAAGCGGAGCTTGTCACAGGCAGCCAAGCACTGATGCTCATGGGAGTAGAAGCTGGCCCATGCCGTCTGACCCACACATGACTGCTGAAGAAGTTAATGTGGTTCTGATAGAAAGGTGACAGAATGTAAGGGACATTCCACAGAATGGGTAACATTTATTTCCCTAGAATATTAAATGTATAAAAATGCATGAAAATAACTCTAAAATACATTTTAGTAATAATCAAAGTGTCTTCAAATGTAACAAACTACAAAATTTAGAATAAATAATTAAAATCATTTTTAAAAACTATGTAGAACACTAAAAAAGAGCAGTTGTTGCATGTCCCCACTCCCTGCGTCTAAAATTTGCCAGAATATATTGTGTGTAAAATCCTTCGAAAAAATATTTTTTTTGCATTTACATGCAGTTTTATATCCAATTAATGATTTACTATTAAACAAATAATCTTAACTGTTACTTAAATTATTTTTAGATGTTATTTATTAATTTTTAAACCACTAAAACTTGCTCCATATCCTCATGCTATTAGCATGTGTGCCATGTGGCTATTTAACATGAATTTAATAATTTTTGTTACCCAGTCCCGTTACTCATATAAGCCATAACAGGATTGAGTAATAGTAACAGGAGTGAGTTGCATTCTCTGCTGCATATATAATAATGCAAAACATTGTTAATTTAAAACGATTTACTTGAATCTTTTAGGTTTCAGTTATTATTACTTATATTGTAAATATACACTCACTGGCCACTTTATTAGGTACACTTGACCAGCTGCTCGTTAACGCAAATTTCTACTCCATCAATCACATGGCAGCAGCTCACTACATTTAGGCATGTAGACATGGTCAAGAGGATCTGCTGCAGTTCAGAGCGAGCATCAGAATAGGGAAGAAAGGGGATTTAAGAGACTTTGAACGTGGCATGGTTGTTGCTGTCATACGGGCTGCTCTGAGTATTTCAGAAACTGCTGATCTACTGGGATTTTCACGCACAACCATCTCTAGGGTTTACAGAGAATGCTCCGACAAAGAGGAAATATCCAGTGAGCGGCAGTTCTGTGGGCGCAAATGTCTTGTTGAGGTCAGAGGAGAATGGCCAGACTGGTTCCAGCTGATAGAAAGGCAACAGTAACTCAAATAAGCACTCGCTACAACCGAGCTCTGCAGAAGAGCATCTCTGAACACACAACACGGCCAACCTTGAGGCGGATGGGCTACAGCAGCAGAAGAGCACACCGGGTGCCGCTCCTGTCAGCTAAGAACAGGAAACTGAGGCTACAATTCACACAGACTCACCAAAACTGGACAATAGAAGATTGGAGAAACGTTGCTGCTCTGATGAGTCTCCATTTCTGCTGACACATTCAGATGCTCAGCTCACAATTTGGCCTCAACAACATGAAAGCATGGATCATCCTGCCTTGTATCAGCGGTTCAGGCTGGTGGTGGTGGTGTAATGGTGTGGGGGAGATTTTCTTTGGGTCCATTAGTACCAATTGAGCATCAACGCCACAGCCTACCTGAGTATTGCTGCTGACCATGTCCATCCCTTTATGAGCACAGTGTCTCCATCTTCTGATGGCTACTTCCAGCAGGATAACGCAGCATGTCATAAAGCTCAATCATCTCAGACTGGTTTCTTGAACATGACGATGAGTTCACTGTAGTCAAACGGCCTCCACAGTCACCGGAGCTCAATCCAATAGAGCAGCTTTGGGATGTGGTGGAACGGGAGATTGGCATCATGGATGTGCAGCCGACAAATCTGCAGCAACTGTGTGATGCTATCATGTCAATATGGAGCAAAATCTCTGAGGAATATTTCCAGTAGCTTTTTGAATCTACACCATGAAGAATTAAGGCTGATCTGAAGGCAAAAGGGGATCCAACCAGTTACTAGTAAGATGTACCTAATAAAGTGGCCGGTAAGTGTATCACATGTATTATATGTATGAATTATATACTTGCAGAGTGCCAATCCACCTGTAAGTGCTGCAGAAAAGCAACAACTTTATTGTAAACAACATGATGCAGAGAAGAGAGAAATATTCAGAGAAGGAATCTGAAAGAGGGTGTCACGGTAGTGCAGTGGGTAGCATGATCACCTCACAACAAGAAGGTCACTAGTTTGAGCCCCGGCTGGGTCAGTTGGTGTTTCTGTGTGGAGTTTGCATGTTCTCCCCGTGTTGGCGTAAGTTTCCTCCGGGTGCTCATGTTTCCCCCACAGTCCAAACACATGTGCTAGAGGGGAATTGAAGAAGCTAAATTGGCCTTAGTGTATGAGTGTGAATGAGTGTGTATGGATGTTTCCCAGTGCTGGGTTGCAGCTGGAAGTGCATCCGCTGCATAAAACGTTATGCTGGATAAGTTGGCGGTTCATTCCTCTGCGACCCTTAATTAATAAAGGGACTAAGCTGGAAAAAAAAAAAGTGAATGAATGAGTCGGAGAGATACAGGAAGGACCTAGAGTCAGGCAGCAAGAAACTGATCAATGACCTCAGAGAGAAAAGTGCAGACGCCGCAAAAAGTGGAGAGAGATGTACCATAACATCAAAGACAGAAAAGAAGCCCTCAAACATCCCTCCACACAGCCCACAGTTATCACTAGAGCAAGCTGAACATCCACAGTGTCTGGATGTTCATTCCTGTTACTGGGTGTTCATTCCTGTTATTTTATATATATATATATATATATTTTTTTTTTTAATTAGTGACTTTTTTTTGTCATCATCATTTATCCAATAGTTGATTTAATTACATGACTTTAAAATTTTTTATTTTGCACTTTGGGTCTCCTGTAAAATTTAAAAATGTCTTTGCATTTTTTAAAAATACACCTTGTGTACATTTAGTGAATTTTTTTGTAACAAATATAAGTTTTTCAAACATTTTACCAACTATTTCTTAAAGATAAACACTTTTGTGAGTGGAAGACAAAATAGTTGACATTTTTTTTAAAACACCCTTTCAAAAAGTAACTTGATTTTAGTAACAGGACTGAGAAAAATAGATCATTTTCCAAAATTTGAAACCTTGTAAAAAATAAAGCAGAGGTGCCTGAGATTGCCCAATAGTCATTCCAAACAGTTAAATATGTGTGTTGCTAGATACAGTGTTGTAAAAATGTGTGTTGCTAAATACAGTGTTGAAAAAATATGAAAAAATAAATGTAATTTTAAGAAATTATAAAATCAAATGTTACCCATTCGGTGGAATGTCCCATACAGTGCATCAGCAAACACTAGAAGGGACAATATTAGGCCGGTGGTAATAATGTCATGCTCATACAATGTATATGCATATAGTACATACTGTACATTGTGGATGTGACACTTGTAATGTGTTTAATTAGAAAATAATATATTAAAACCACTTTATCATTAAATATTTTCCATTTTTAGTTAGTACAACCCTACATCATTCCGTATCATCCAATGTATTCTATCTACTGTATACACCTTAAATTAAGTTGTTGTTTAACTGCATGATAAATTATTTATTTACAAATAATGTAAAACAGTCATGTAAAATTGAAGGTGGTCATAATGTTATGCTTTAGCTGTGTATGTACAATACTGTGTGTGAATGTGTAACACGTATAAAGTGCTTAATCAAAAAGATATTAAAACCACTTTATCAGTAAATGTTTACCCCTTTTAGTAAATACATCCCTATATCTTATCCAATGTCATCCAATGTATTCTATCTACTGTGCACACCTTAATTTATTTAGTATTTTAACTGCATTTATGAAATGATGAATTATTTATTTACAAATAATGTAAAACAAATAGTCTAAAACAATATTAACCCAATTAATGAATATATAGCCTAGTGAAATGAAGTGCAAAAGTCGTGGTAATGCTAAACCCGAGTAAAAGTCTGTTGAGAAATTGCTACAATTAAGACTGTGCTGAGCTTGATTTGCGAGTGGGGGAGGGGAGCCTGAGTTGCAAGTGGGGGAGGGGAGCGGGACAGGATCAGAATCGATCATTATCGCGGAATCAGAATTATGGCAGGTGAACGCATGTCACGGAGGCTGCAAATGCTCAGAGCCCATCACGAGACATGCGCTCGAAGATACGACAAAGCCAACGAGGAAAAACAGCTGAAAAGAGATCCATCAATATCACAGGTGAGTCCTAATTAATTTCAATTAACGTTTAACAAGTCTGAGGTGTTTTATAGTCTGGCCCAGCCTTCCTCGTTGTCATTTAGCTAACGTTAGCATTAGCTTAATTAACATTAGTTGGTCATTACACGTGCTTCAAATAAACTACTGAAATTTGGTAACAATTTTGATGATTAATGGATTATTAGAGTCGTTTTTGCAGCATAAAGGTGACTCTGGCTGTGAAAACCCGGCAAAAGTATTTTTTATGATTTTCTATGAAACTGTAACATGGATACATTTTCTATTTATGGAGTGATAATCGTGGTGAAATTAGTAAGTGCAATGAAACTTCAAAGTTATCAAGTTGATGCCTTACTCTGTTTTTAAATTAATTTAAGCTAAATTGTAGGAGCAGTTAGCAAAAATATCTTGAATTAAACAAATTAATATGTCATTTAAGTCATTTATTGTGATACTAGTAATATTTAATGCATTTATGTTGACACTATTTAAAAACAATATTCATACCACTGTAATTTAAAAATAATGTGTGGTGATCTTGCTGAAAGGTAATTGTTTTGTTTTACAGATAATGGGGAAAAACCCTTCTGGAAATAAGCAGGTAACGTTACAAATTGTTGTAGTTTAATGCACCACTGATTTTCTGATGTTAATTAAACATATTAAAACCTAATAAACCTGCTGCTTAATAAATATTAATGTAAATCCCGAAACAGATTCAACAAATCTAAAACAAATAATTACACTTTCTTACAGATATCAAAGAAAGCTCAAGACAGAAAGAGAGTGAAAGAGCATCACCACCCTGGCCAGGCTGAGAGAGATGATGATGATAACGAGCAGGTAACTAATTAACTGAGTGTTAATGATGGGTAATGGACACCATATGATTGTTGTTGAGTGTCTAACACTACATATTCACACAGATATCAGAGAAAACTCAAGACAGAAAGAGAGTGAAAGAGCATCACCACCCTGGCCAGGCTGAGAGAGATGATGATGATAACGAGCAGGTAACTGATTAACTGAGTGTTAATGATGGGTAATGGACCCCATATGATTGTTGTTGAGTGTCTAACACTACATATTCACACAGATATCAGAGAAAGCTCAAGACAGAAAGAGAGTGAAAGAGCATCACCACCCTGGCCAGGCTGAGAGAGATGATGATAACGAGCAGGTAAATGATTAACTGAGTGTTAATGATGGGTAGAGCTGCACAATTAATCGTATAAAGATGGCGATCTCGATTCAACCCCTATATGTTGATTTTTACCTGTGAATTTAATGGTCTAATAATGTTCTCAATGACAGATTGCAAGCATAGGCCTTTATCTCAAACATAATTCAACATTAGAATTATTATAAGTAGAATATAATTATTTATAGAAACCAGTAGATCTACACATAATATTAATATTGTTGTTGTTATACCATAAGTTTGAGAAACAATAATAATTGCCGACTCATATTAACCTTTATTTTACATCTACAGAATCGTGAGAAAATCGTGATCTTTATTTTAAGCAAAAAAAAAATCGCGATTCTCATTTTAGCCAGAATCCTGCAGCTCTAATGATGGGTAATGGACCCCATATGATTGTTGTTGAGTGTCTAACACTACATATTCACACAGGTGTCAGAGAAAGCTCAAGACCGAAAGAGAGTGAAAGAGCATCACCACCCTGGCCAGGCTGAGAGAGATGATGATGATGATAACGAGCAGGTAACTAATTAACTGAGTGTTAATGATGGGTAATGGACACCATATGATTGTTAATTATGGCAGGCCATTTTAGCATTTAAACCTTTGTTCTGACTATCCACAAATATATTTAGAGATATCTCTAATTATATTTTGACTAGTCATAATTATAATTCGACTAGTCAGAATGACAATTAGAGATATCTGCAATTACAATTGTACTAGTACGAAATCAGATTGGAGATATCTGCAAATATATTATGACTAGTCATATTCTTCCATTGAAAAATATTTGCAAATATCTCTAAATGAATTGACTAGTAACAATTGTAATAAGAGATATCTCTAACTGAGTTTTTACTAGTCATAATACATTTAGAGATATCTTTAATTCGTCATATTTAGATATATCTACAAATATATTTGAAGATCTCTAATTAATTTACTACTAGTCGAATTACAGTTGTAGATATCTCTAAATGAGTTTTGAATCCAATTTAAGATATCTGCAAATATTTTTCAATAGAGGAATATGACTAGTCATAATATATTTGCAGATATCTCCAATCTGATTTCGTACTAGTACATTTGTAATTGCAGATATCTCTAAGTGTCATTTTGACTAGTCGAATTATAATTATGACTAGTCAAAATATAAATGGAGATATCTCTAAATATATTTATGGATAGTCAGAACAAAGGTTTAAATGCTAAAATGGCTTGCCTTAGTTATTGAGTGTCTAACACTACATATTCACACAGATATCAGAGAAAGCTCAAGACAGAAAGAGACTGAAAGAGCATCACCACCCTGGCCAGGCTGAGAGAGAGGATGATTATGATAACGAGCAGGTAACTGATTAACTGAGTGTTAATTAGGGTTGGGTACTGAAACTCAGTGTCATTATAGCACCGGTACCTTGGTAACCGGTATGTACCGGATCAAATCGGCATATGAATTTCGGTGCTGCAATAAGAACGTAAGAATCAAAGGGGTGCATGAAAGGCACACATAGGCGTTGTCTCACACCATCACTAAACCAAGGTTTATTATAGTTAACGAAAACGAACGATAAAACGAAAACTAAAATGTAAAATAATTGTCGGTAACTGAAATAAAAACGAGTTTTTTTATTTATTTATTTTTTAAACTAGAACTAACTGAAACTGTATTGTGTACATACAAAACTAACTAGAATTATTGCAAAAACCTCTGTTTTCGTATTTGTAAATGTATTTAATACATAATCTTACTGTAAGCATTTTTAGAAGTAAATTTTTTTAAAACTATTCATGTCTCCAGTAAGCACTTATCCACCAACTACTTACTTTTATAACAAGTCTAATGCTGTGTTCACACCAAACGCGGAACGCGCGGATAAATCACGTTATTCGCGCGTAAATTGCCACGTGAACATTTGAGTTTACTCGCTTCATTCGTGCATCAAACCTGCTTCATTCGCGTGTCAAATTCACTTCAGAAACAGACGCGGATTGGCGTGATGGGCAGGGCTTCTGTCTGCCCCTTGACTCTAGCTTCATAGCTAAATGGCTAACATGGATTTTATGAAGAAAATAACAGTGTTTGTGCTTTATGAAGGCTGTAAAACAGCGTCGATACGTTTAGGGCCGTGTCTGAGTCCACTACATCCTTTTAGAGGTGCATCCAGCCCTGTGAGCTTATAAACTCCTCCAGAAACTAAACCTGGATGACGGAGGCTTTCAGCGGCACTTCTGACAGACCCAAGCCTAGTTTGATGAACTGTTGTCTGTGTCGGCTGGAGGATTTCCCCTGGGACACCGACAACAAGTGATGCGTCACATCCAGGCCCCTACAAGAACAGCTCCTGATTGGTTAACGCGGCGCGAATGTCCGCTGAAGTTCAGATTTTCAAACTCGAGATTTGCCCGAAACGCGTGTCAAACACGCAAAACGCTTTATTTGTGCCGCGCCATTCGCGTGTATCGCGCCATTCGCACCGCGCAATTCGCTTCTTTCGTGCCGCAGGATGTCTATTCGCGCGTTTGCATTGCCTTAACATGTAAATCACTTGCGCTTGACGCGTGTTCCGCTTCTGGTGTGAACGTAACCAAACATAACGTACCAAACATACATAACGTACCAAACATAAACCGTACAGTCTGATGCATGACTGCACTGAACTTTGAACAACTGTAGCGCGGGTAAACCGAGGGCTTAATTAGAGGATCTGGTCAAAAACGTAAGTTTATTTCATAACAGACAATCGTAATGGAGTTTAAATAAGTGAATCATGCTTCAGTTGGGCTGTAAAACTTTACTGCAAGACATTTTTCAGATCATGGTGATGTTTTAATTTACTGAAATGACTATTGCTGACTACATCATGTTGAGTCCTGACAGCTGCGTTAGAAATCTGAATTTCCCATCACCAGGCCCGGATTAATAATTCAGAGGCCCCTGGGCACAATGTCTTGTAGGCCCCCTATAGCCGCACCCCATAGTTGAATAAAAAAATAAGATTGATATAACATTTGTTCAATAAATTAATCTACAATGTATTGCCCACAGTTTTTAAATAAATAATATACAGTACATATATTTCTAGTCTACAAAGATTTAATCTATTTTTAAGCATTTAAAGCACACTTGGGAAAAAAAATACTAATACAACTAGGGGAAATAAAATAGATTTTAATAAACTTGTTCAAGTTAACTGAAGCAGTACTAAAATTTATATTTAAGGGTATTTTTAATGTATAACTTCTACAAACTTATGCACATGATTTGGATGGAACACTTCTTAAAACTGGATTGAAGAGTATGACTCCTTTATAATACACACACACTTATTAATGATTCCTACTTGTCTTCCTTCCAAAACACTTCGAATAATGTTTTAAGTATTTTGTGATATACATGTTAAAGTGTGCTCCTAAAAGTAAAAGTGGCCCCTGCCCGCCTCTCACAGGTTAATAGTAAGCTAATGGAATTTCTTAATACAAATCTTAAATTCAAGCTTACCAACAAATGATCAAAGGAAATATATTAATGCAATTTAAATATGTTTACTTTAAACTTCAATTATATTGTTCTGTTAATTTATTTTTTTTAATTGTCAAATAAGAATTTTGTAGAGTCGTCCATCATCATTTTGTGGCTAAAAAGTATAGGTTCAGGCACCGTTTTGGCACCGGTATCATTTTAAAAGTATTGATTTAGCACCGGAATCGAAAAAAAAACAATACCCAACCCTAATGTAAATGGACCTGTTTCAGAAAGGAGGTTAAGTGAAAACTGAGTATTTTTAACCCTGAAATGAGAGACACTCTGGGTTTTCAGTTTCAAAATGGCAGCTTTGTCAAACTGGAGAAAGCAGGGTACGTCAAATACTTGACACAGCTATTTCTACCACAGTAAATTCTTTTTTTATTGTTGATATTTGGCGCCAGTTAATCAGGAAGTGATGTTGTTTGATTCACTGGATGGAAACGTTGCTTTATTTGCACGTCTTATGCGTTATTCCAGTTTTGCACAAATTTAATGAATATTTTTAAATGGAAAAATAACTATTGCCTACATTTCAGTTACAAAGAACAAAGTCGCGTATGAGAATAGCTCTTTTTTTTTTTTTTTTTTTTAAATAAATAATTCGCTTAAATTCACTGTCCTTTGACATGTACTTACTAGATTAATAGATTTTCTTTCTAAAACTATTATTTAGTTCTGCTTGCATTTCTAAATGTCATATCAAACTCTACCATTTGATCAATAATAGAGACTGACACACAAGTGCACTTTTTAAATCTATTAAAACTGATCAACGTGTATAAAAGTGGGAACGTGTGAAATTTTTATAAACGTCACGCATAACATTACTTTTATTATACTTACTTTATACTTTATTTAATTACTTTTGAGGGGCGAAGCAGTGGCGGAGTAGGTAGTGCTGTCGCCTCACAGCAAGAAGGTCGCTGGTTTGATCCTAGGCTCCGTTGGTGTTTCTGTGTGGAGTTTTCATGTTCTCCCTGCGTTCGCGTGGGTTTCCTCCGGGTGCTCCGGTTTCCCCCCACAGTCCAATGACATGCGGTACAAGTGAATTGGGTAGGCTAAATTGTCTGTAGTGTGTGTGTGGATGTTTCCCAGTTAGGGATGCTCATTTCGGTTAATTTTGCTTACCGACAACCGTCTCTAGTTAATCGGTTATTAACGGTTAACTGGTTAGATTATTATACTTTTTTTTTTTTTTTTTTTTTTTTTTAATTTTTTTACAAATTAACGTGTCTATTTTGTGTCTGACACATTAAATATTGCATTTTAAAATACTGATTTATATGCTAGCATATTAATAACAAAACATAACAGAGCATCTTTACGCACCTGCAGGGTTTCCATAGCACAGAAGAACAGAATAAACTACATAAAATGAATGAAATAAATAGGCCTGCCCTGAATTATTTCCCACTTAAATTATTAATTTATATTACAAAAACGAAAACAGGGACTGAATCTTTAAGATCCGGCACAGGCTGTTTTTTTAATCATGTTTTTGTCTTCATGTATAAAAAGCAAATTTTCTCAAATTGCTCGCTCCACGGAAAATATGCATTTATTTAACGCCGCGCTGTTATTATGTCACAAAACCTTTAACGTTTTTAATAGAAATCATTATGTTAAAGATTAGCCTATGTCTTGCTATATGGCTCTCTCTCTCTCTCTCTCTCTCGCGCGGTTCAAGTGCGCACACTGCATGATAAAGACATGACAACGTGCGCATATGTTGACTTTTTTTGTAAACCGTTTTGTTGTTTAAATATGACATTCCATTAATGCTTTATAGGCTGTAAAATAAAAGGTAAAGCCTATTTGTTTTGTCCAATTAGATCTACAGATCGGTATTAATGCATCCTAAAGTAAAGTGAAATGGCTGTAAACTCCAGCAAGATAAAGTGATTATGCAGAGCCATATAGCTTTTTCTATAAATAAAGTATAATTATGGAAACTGTGTTCATCTTAACTGAAAGGCACGTCGTGTTTGCTGGCCTCACGCATCACGCACCTGTCAGTCAGTCGGTCAGCACGTAACCTCAAAGGGTTTAACAAATAGCCTAGCGCACAGCACTACTACGATTACAGAAAAGTTTGCGCTGTTATAATTCACTTACCTTTTAATATGTTTTGGTGCAATTATAATCCGCTATTAAAAACAACATTAACTAAACGTTTTGAATGGGTAATAGCCGTGGCGGGATGCATTTTGGTCCTCGCCATAGAAGAAGGAATGTAGCGGAAACCATGCTCTTTAAAAGTTCTCTGTAGTTGTCTTGAGAACACAAACTGCTGCTCTGGGTTGAGCCGCGTGCAAAACACTTGCGGCTTTTAGTAAACTATTAGTAAAAAGATGCCTCTCTTAAAGCAAAAAGTGCATTCAATCGGCCCCTTATGCAGCCAAACTAAAAATATACAAAATAATATTTTTAATCGTTTAACTGAAACCATTAATCAGTTACAAACACACTTTTTCGGTTAACAGTGATTCGATTATTTTGAGCATCCCTATTCCCAGTGATGGGTTGCGGTTGGAAGGGCATCTCCTGCGTAAAAACGTGCTGTATACGTTGGTGGTTCATTCCGCTGTGGCGACCCCCATATAATAAAGGGACTAAACTGACAAGAAAATAACTGAGAGAATGAATAATTACTTGTAAAATTATGGATTAACTTAAGCAGCTATTTTCCCACGCTAACTGTCTATTTCACTGATGCAGTGGTGTTGCTCTTTTAAATATATGCTCATATTTGCTATATCTCTGCATGAGCACATCAAGTTCAGCTGGAGACAGAAATACTGATCCCTTTTTTTTTCTTTTTTCTTTTTCTTTTTTTTCTTCTTTTCAGATGTTGCCATGGTGACTCATTTCTTTGCCCCATTAATAATGCCTTTTTCTAGTTTTCTAGCACGCTTAACTCTGATTTGGTCTACTCAAAGTTGGTTGACCGAACTCGGATAAGCTGTTCTGAAACTGAAAACTCTTAGTTGAATTACAGAGAGATTAAAAACTCGAGTTCAAGTTTAAACTTAAATGATTGTTGAGTGTCTAACACTATATTCACACAGATATCAGAGAAAGCTCAAGACAGAATGAGATTGAGAGAGCATCACCACCCTGGCCAGGCTGAGAGAGAGGATGATAACGAGCAGGTAACTGATTTGCAGTATTAAAGGTGCAGTAGGTAATTGTCTTCAGAAGCATTTTTTTGTTGGGCTGATTGAAAATCTCTTCACAGTCCAATAGTACTGAAAGTAAATTATCTAAATGTGTTTATGTATTTTTATATTTTGGGTAAGGCATAAAACTAAAAGATGTTCATCCAATTAAATAGAGTCGGACCGACGTCTCTCATAATTCCGATAAGTAGTCCAAACTGTCTGTCAGCAAATGCAAATTTGATTAACTGCGCAGCCTTTTGTACGCATCTCCGCCGACCGCTGTTTGTGCTGCGCAGTCACGGGAGAGGGCGTGAGCGAGATCGGTTAACCTGCTGAATCAAAACTCTTTTTAAAACCTGAATCAATATTGGAGTTACCTTTTACACGCTGGAGAAATGATGAAACAATGGCTTAAGAATTTCTCTTAGACAGGTAATGTTCTGTTTTAAAACCGTTTTAGCTTCATGCAAAGCTGATGTAACGTTAGATGTTGTTGTTACAAATGGGTTATATCTTCACAGAAGTGTTGTTCAGCCACTAAAATCTTCCGGTGAAAGATTGATAAGACTATTTTCAGTTTCATAAGGGACCTTTTACAGCATCTATAATGTTGATTTTAATTAGTTTAACAACAAAACGCAATAAAATAGCGCTATTCCACCTAGTCTCTTTCTATATTGTTTACCATGCAACTCCAATATTTACTCTGAAATCGCATGTCTGTTTGGCTTGCTCACCGCCGGACAAGCACTAGTCTCTAACACATGAGAGAAGGTTGTTTTGCTGTGCTCGTGTTTCAGGAGGTGATTCAGAGATTTATGCTAAACTGTTAGCATTGTGGAAGATCACCTACTGCACCTTTAATGATACGTAATGGACACCATATGATTGTTGTTGAGTGTCTAACACTACATATTAACACAGGTGTCAGAGAAAGCTCAAGACAGAAAGAGAGTGAAAGAGCATCACCACCCTGGCCAGGCTGAGAGAGATGATGATGATAACGAGCAGGTAAATGATTAACTGAGTGTTAATGATGGGTAGAGCTGCACAATTAATCGTATAAAGATGGCGATCTCGATTCAACCCCTATATGTTGATTTTTACCTGTGAATTTAATCGTCTAATAATGTTCTCAATGACAGATTGCAAGCATAGGCCTTTATCTCAAACATAATTCAACATTAGAATTATTATAAGTAGAATATAATTATTTATATAAACCAGTAGATCTACACATAATATTAATATTGTTGTTGTTGTTGTTGTTATACTAGGGATGCACAGATACCTTTTTTTTTGGATCCGATCTCGATACAAAAAGTCTGAGTATCGATCGATACCGATCTGATACTGTGCCGTTTTTTTTCCCCCCAAGTAAGGTTGCTCAAAATAACCGATTAACTTAATCAAAAGGGTGTGTTTGTAACCGTTTAATGGTGTCAGTTAAATGATTAAACAATATTATTATTATTATTTTTTTTAAGTTTGGCTGCATAAGGGGCTGATCATAGCGAACGCGCTTTTTTGCGTTGAGACTGACAGGTGCATCTTCTGAATGGTTTAGGCTAGTAACGTTTTGCCGTTTCAGAGGTTGAAAAAGCTTGTTACCTCAGTCGTGTCTTTTTCAGTCTTCAATCAAATGAAAGCAGAGGCTGGGTTTTCTTTGAGGTGACAGCAGTGCTTGTGTTGTCAAGACGACTACAGTGAGCATTTAATGACGGAGGAGAGACTTCGCTGTTTCAAGTCATTTAAAGCTGTATTAAATCTTGAATATCATAATGCTATTAAAAATTACAATTATAACAACATTGACAGGAACACTCGCGCACACACGGCTCAGCTGATTCAGTCGTTTCCTAGTGGCATAAACAGGAGCACCCCACTTTTTTTTTTTTTTTTTTTTTTTTTCTTGTCATCAATAAATCAGTGCGGCGCGCCTCCGTTTTTGGAATGGAAAAGCGCGTGCAACCACACATGCCTAGATTTTTTTTTTTTTTGTCAAAGAAGCAAAATAAAATAAGGATATTTCTGGTCACAGTTTGACTGACGAGCTGACTCTGTGCCTCTTTGCCTCTGTGCTGCCTGAAGCCGCGTCATATAATAAATACGATGATTTAGTGTTCAACCAACAAACCAACCGTTTTTTCCATTTGAAAAATTATAGTTATTAATAGTTCTTGTATAATAAAAAAAATGTAAGTAGCCTACATAGCCTAATCTATCAATCAAACAAATCCAAAGTTTTTTATTAATGTTTGCATATGAACTTCGGACTAAACTGAGGCTTTCATTTTACAGCTTAAAAAACATGTATGCAAATTAATGCAATATCATATGTAAACGACTACATTTTTATATGCTATGTTGTAGCCAATACTTAACAAAGTCAACAGAGCCCTAAGGTTCATTCTCATTGTCTATCAATACAGGCAGCACACGTGAAGCGCCAGCTGAGACAGAGGAAATAAGTCATAATCATAATTGAGACATAATCTTTAAACTAATGACTTATGTTAAAAATGTTTACAGAGGTTTTGTCATTTAAAATAGCAGAGCATTAATTAAATGCATATTTTCTGTGGATGGAGTCAATCTATTTGAGGTAGCCTATTTTTATTTAAAGAAAGAAAAAAACATAATTGGACAAACAGCACATGCCGGTTGTTAAAAAGGATTCGGTCAGTGTTTTCGTTTGTAATATAAATTTGTCATTTCAGTAATGTCAGGATTTATTTGATTTTGTTTTGCTGCTGAAGCGCAGGTGCGTGAAGATGCTCTGTTAGGTTCTGTATGCTGTTCGCATGCTAAAATAAAATGCAATATTTAATGTGTCACAAAATAGGCACGTCATTTTTTTTAAATTAAATAATATTTTAATATTAATCTGTTAATGGTTAACATTTCGCTTAACGAGCGGCGGTAGTCTGTTGGCAAAATTAACCGAAATGAGCAGTTTCTATAGCTCTGGTGCTAAACTCAAAATATATATTTTCTTTAGTAAAAATAATAACAGACCTAGGTAGGCTATACATGACAGACGGCACAATCGAACTGAAACATGCTTGCTGTTTGAGCATTCTTTGCGCATTCATTGTGATTTTTGTTCTTTACTTTTTAAAATAAATTTTTTTCTTTGAAATCTGCAATAGGCTACAATTGACTTCGTGGGTAAAATAATCAGCCTGTTATTAAATGCATTAACTGTATTAAATTAAAGACTTATATTTTCCTGCAGGTCTGATGCAGACTACACTTAACCGTCTGATGCCAGTTTAATAATTCCTTCTCAAATCTCACCGTGAGTGAGACGGAGAAAGTTCAAAACAAGGTCCGCTTATGCTTCAGTGTCAACACAAATTGCTCTGATAAATAAAATATTAATATATAAAATTACAGTGAAGTATTCAATTTCAAAGTAGCTTATATTAGGCTAAATAATTTTCTGTTAATGTCAATCTATACTGCGCTCGTCAGTTTCACTCGTATTAATTTAATCAATACTTTGACCACAATGGGCCAGGCTTTAAAACTATTCGCAGCACTTAAATGATTCATTTTGGAAGAAACTCAGTCTGGAGAATTGGAGAACAAACTTATGAGAATGAATAATCTTACGGAGCAGAGCACAACGCCTCTGTGCATGCAGCCGGCATGTGAATGAAAGTGCTTGATGCATCGTAGACTGGTATCTGCAGACATTTGTAAAACAGCAGCTTAAATGGAAGAAATAAGCGCATTGAGGATCTGTCCAATGTATTATTGAGGCTTTTCTAATTAAACATTTCAGGTAGGCCTACTTTGGGGGTGAAGAGCAGGATAACCCTCTCTACTCCTCCATTGCGAATGCCATCTGATACAGCGCAACATGATGTAGAAACAGCAATGAAATGAACTCCTGCTGCAGGTCAAAATGAACCCATTTAATGCAAAACTAAATATATTTCTCCACTAATTATTTAAACTAGCAGGAACATAGTCTTGGAGAGTTTTTCCTGTTGTCTTAAATGCGACAAGCAGTTTGAATGGAGAATGAATGACAGGCGCAGCCGCAGGAAGCGCTGAACTGAACATGAATTTAACCACGTGAATATTCATCTGTGCTTCACATTAAACTGTAGAATGGTTTTAAAATACTTAGAATATAGTAGCCTACATAACAACGTTCTAGTGGCTTATAATAGGCTACCTTCATGGCTTAGTTGGCTTATAAACACACAATATAGCACACGCGCAAGATCGGATTTGGATCGGTACCAGCTGACTGATACCCGATCCAGCAAAAATATGCGGTATCGAACCGATTTCCGATCCAAATATCGGGATCGGTGCATCCCTATGTTATACCATAAGTTTGAGAAACAATAATAATTGCCGACTCATATTAACCTTTATTTTACATCTACAGAATCGTGAGAAAATCGTGATCTTTATTTTAAGCAAAAAAAAAATCGCGATTCTCATTTTAGCCAGAATCCTGCAGCTCTAATGATGGGTAATGGACCCCATATGATTGTTGTTGAGTGTCTAACACTACATATTCACACAGGTGTCAGAGAAAGCTCAAGACCGAAAGAGAGTGAAAGAGCATCACCACCCTGGCCAGGCTGAGAGAGATGATCATGACGAGCAGGTAACTGATTAACTGAGTGTTAATGATGGGTAATGGACCACATATGATTGTTGTTGAGTGTCTAACACTACATATTCACACAGATATCAGAGAAAGCTCAAGACAGAAAGAGACAGAAAGAGCATCACCACCCTGGCCAGGCTGAGAGAGATAATCATGACGAGCAGGTAACTGATTAACTCTAACTTTATGGGTCCTATCATACTCCTGGCGCAAGACATGTTTGCCACAATGTGTTGCTGTTTTTAGACCAGCACAACTCAAATTTTTCTGTTTTACGATATGTTGTTAAATAGCAAACCTATTTGTGCCACTTTGTGGACTCATGGGTGTTTCAGTGTAAAATGGGGCTGTGTTAAGGTGCTTTATTGGCACATTGCTATAGGTTGTTTTTAATTATGTGTTTCTGGTGATGCCCGAAATTCAGATGGAGAGCAGGAAGTAAAAACTGAATAGGAGTCTTAAAGGAAAGTGTATTTTTATAAAAATAAAAAAAAATGCAAAAGTGAAGACCCAGGTGGGTTTAATATTACAGAATGTTTTTTCCGCTAGTCATAGGTTTTACACTGTATTAAATTCAAAATTGTAATATACACAATTTACAAGTTACAAACTAAAATTAAGTAACATTATGTCTTCGATACAGTTGAAATCAGAATTATTCCCCCCTATTTAAAATGTTAGTTAAATATTTCCTAAATGATGATTAAGAGCAAGTAAATTTTCACTGTCTGAATTTTTTTTTTCTGGAGAGTAAAAAAGCTTTTAAGGTCGATATTAGCCCCCTTAAGCAATATATTTTCCTATAGTCTCCAGAACAAACCATCATTATACAATATCTTGCCTAATTACCCTAACCTGCCTAGTTACCCTAATTACCCTAGTGAAGCCTTTAAATGTGACTTTAAGCTGTATAAAAGTGTCTTGAAGAATATCTAGTCTAATATTATTTACTGTCATCATGACAAAGATCAAATAAATCAGTTAAAACTATTATGAGCAGTAATGTGTTGAAGAAAAATCTTCTGTTCTTTAAACAGAAATTGAGGAAAAAATTAACAGGGGGGGGGCTAATAATTCTAACTTCAACTGTAGCTGGAAAAAAGATATGGACCGTCAGTTCACAATATATTGATTCCCAATTTCTAGGCATTATTGGTGATGATGGTCAGCAATGTTGGACCATTATTGCCTTTTTAGCTTATAAGTAGAGGACAGAATCTACTAGAATGTGAATTAAGTGAGCTAAATAAAATGTAAAAGAGTCAGTATTTTTAGTGCGTGTACTTTTTTGCTTTTATTTCTGCTGTAATAAAAAAAAATCAAATTGTAGAGCAACTCAAGTTCTGTTGCCATTTTTTAATTTTTACTTTAAGAGGTAGAACTGTCCGAGATGAACAAAAGCAAGTAATGCATCATTTAGATAAAAAAATCTGATAAAAAAAAATTCTTAAATGGTTAAACTCTTTTACTGTCTTTTGACAGCCCCCTGTCATTTAAAAGATTCTCAATGGTAAACGTGTCGAGTATAAAAGCCTAATTCGTTTTGTAAGGTGCGCGATGTGGCACCAGGCAAAAGTATAAATTAGCCTTAAGATTTTTTTTTTAATGGTGCATCTAACCTGTTTTTAGTACTGTTCAACTTGAATACATTTATTTTACTAATTTAGATTTTTTTTTAATTTTTTTTTTTATAGGTCTTTTAAATTTAATACTTATCTGTCTTAAAAAGGTCTTAAGTCTTAAATTTGACTAATGTCTGCAGAAATCCTGTGTCCTAGTAATTGTTGCTATGGTATGACAACTGTAGTAATAAACCAATTATTTAAGAGTCTTCACTTCTCTACGTTATAAATATACACTGCACAATGCACCACAGTTTACACAAACAGTATTGCAGTTTATCAGTTTACTGCTACAGTATTTGGTAGAATTCATTAACTTTGGTAGCAATTATTGTTCAATAAGGGTTATACACATTATACACTTTACTATGTGGTTCAAAAACATCTTTGTTAACAATAGTGATGCTCCGATATTGACTAAAAATAGCTTGATCGGCTAACCCCGAAAGCGCTGATCTAAAAAGCCGATCACTTGACGTAAATTACTCGCACGACTTTTTCACGCTTGCATGCACGGCGCACAGGTAAACAACAGCAGAGAGGAGCTTACGAGTTGCAACATGCGTTCCCCCGTCTTTTTCAAAGTGTCCAATATAGACAAAGTTAGCCGTTTGCAATGTATGTCGCGATGAAACCCCTTAAATGAGCAATGACATTTTACCAGCACTAACATGATTAGGCATCTTAGAACATACAACTAAATATGCCGCGTATGAGAATCCCTCAACCAGCCGACTGTGAGTGATGCAAGACGTAAACCATACACCAGGGATAGTACGAGGTGGAAACGCATCGCGTTCAGAATTATGGAATTCATTTGCCTCTACGATCAACCTGTGATTTTATATGGAGTGCAGCCGCCTGTCCAATGTCCCTGCTAAGCTTAACAGCACACTTCGACTCAAACTTCGAAAGACACAACATTGTGCTACACTGTCAGTCAGGCTTTCGACGCCTCCACAGAATGTGACCACGTGGTGAACTCCATTTAGCGGTATGTTTCAGTCACAGGGAATCCAAAGAGAGAAAAAAATGCATAACTTAAATTAAATACTAGTGCTTTTTTAAAATATACTAGTGCTTACTCATTAGACACTAGTTTATTTTATTATACTACTTATTCATTAGATCGTACTTGTATAGTTTTTATTTATTAGATACAAGTACTTATTCATTAAATAGCGCTTATTAAATGTATAGTTTTTATTTATTAGATACTAGTACTAATTTTAATAGTGACTAGCAACTTTTCTGTTATTAGTAACAAACTAAAAAAAATTCTATTGATTTCTATGGGATTTGTCATTAAGATATCAACTGTTCAGTTTTGACTAGTATGTAATCCAACTGGGACTAGGGGAAAAAAACGCAAAAGAAATTTGTCTTTAATTTTAGCAGAGACTCAACTGCATTTTCACACGTTTTTTAATTAGGGATTAGGTCTAGAGTAACCTAATAAAAATGTTTTGTTGGACAATGCACAGTAGTCAACACTATAATATTATAATTTATTTTCATTATTAAAACTAAACTTTACAATTGATAAAACGCAAAACCCTTTTTAATGTTTGCTTTCCTTTTGACATCGCTAACAGTTGTAATAAGAAACATCCCAGCAGCAGTCTCATGTTAAGACACTTAAATACTTTTTGAGTTTAAAGATGATCAGCCTGTAAAGTCAAGTTTAGTGTCATAAATTAACTGGGTAAAATGCATGAGTAAAGGGGATTTGCCGCATCAACCTCTCATTTGCGCTGCATGTAGGCTGAATGATAATGTTTTAAAAATATGCAATACAAAACTTTCAACATTTGTGTTTTGAAATAAAACAGAAAGAAATAAGGAGTAAAATATAATTTAAACCCCTGGTCAATTATACTTTATTGTTTGTAGCAAGAAGAGAGAAAAACAGATGAAAACCTGGCTGGGGAGATGGCATGGATTCTGTTTTTCAGAAAAGATCGTACACTGCATTTGAAGGCGTTTATCATACAACGCAGTTCTTGTTTAGTGGAGAGAACATTAATCACTGGCAAACATTTTTCTCCAGTACCACCAGGAAATGAAGTGGCCTACATTAGTTAATTTACCTTTTTATGTAAAAAATTAAGGAATGACTTGTGCCCTAAATATTAATTAAAACATCTGTATAAACGTACGTGTTTATTTCTTAACTTTTGTTAATAAAACAACACAATACTGCTTATAAATATTGTAGCTAAATATTAAATAACTTTAACTGATTAAAACCGTATAATAATAATTTAAACGTTACATTTTTAAGAACTTCTTCACAAATAGCATAAATGGCACTTTACTAATCAGTAATAATATAAATGGTAATAATTATAAGTACAAAAATATTAGCCTACTAGTAACAAGTCAGATGTTTAAAAAAACAGCATAGGTTCTCCACCTATGAAAAACTAGAAAAACTAACATGTTGACTGTGTCCGGTTTAAGTGAAGACCTAATTGGGGTTATAATTTTTCTCCAGCAATACACCTTCAGACGGTGTGCTTGTAGCGCAAATGCACAGATGCTGTTTCTTGCTTCTGTTCCGCCTCCCGCATTTCTCGGAAAGTAGGTTTCTCTACACCGCGAAGCGGCGCATTCTTAACTTACTAAATATGTTGCTCCATTTCTCATCAATGTCTTCCATTTATCACTTTCTCTATTGTACCTGGCCATTTCTGGAAATGCCTCTGTGATATCTGGCTGACTAGCTGGGCTTTTGTGTTTATAAATCAGGAGTTGATTATAGGCGGCTTTTTTTTTCCCCTCGCCGTCAATCGCCACTAGGTTGCATGGATTGGGACCCGTGGAGCTGCACATCGATGGATTTGCTCTTCAGTGTTTGGACTCTCAGCAGTGAATATTAAACCACACTTTAAAAAAACCTACAAAAAGCTTAATCTAAATTAATTGGTTCACCTTTCTCGGTCGGCATAAATCCAAAATATTCCCAGATGTAAGATTTTGTTTTCTAACAAGATTTATGGTTGAACCATAACGAAAGTGACCGCGCGCAATATTCCCGCTGCCGCCTGTTTTTATTATTAATCAAACAACAAAAAGGGAAAAATCCCTCACTGCTCTTGACTGAAGGACTGCTGGAGCTATAATTTAAGCATTTTCACAGTAAGAAAAAAAAAACTAAGCACAGTTTGTTTCATATTTTTATTCTATTGTATTTATTTCGCTTTCATTATTTACAGGGAGGAAAATAACTGAATATATACAGTTAAAGTCAGAATTGTTAGCCCTCATGAATTAGCGACCCTTTCCCTCCAATTTCTGTTTAATGGAAAAAGGTTTAATTTCAATCCATTTCTAAACATGATATATTTAATAACTTATAGCAAAGATAAAAAAAATCAGTTATTTGAAATGATGACAGTACATTTTATTTTACTAGATATTTTCAAGATACCAGTATTCAGCTTAATTGCATTCAAAGGCTTAACTAGCAAATGCACCATGGAGTGACGCGACTGACTCTTAAAGGCAATGAGAGAGGAGACTCTGATTCGTTTAATGCACGTTATGCTCAACTCCCCCAGAACTCATTAAGAGAATGAGCACAACCCTGTTAGACCATGTACCGGGGTGCAGAGCATATTTATTCATCCTTGAAATACCAAAAGTTGATTCAGACAAACCGTTAATGATTTGCGCCATGCGGTTTAGACTTTCTGCCTTGATCGTTAAGAGAGCCCATTAGCTTAACTCATTAACTAAGTGTTAATATCCAATTGACACACAATGATAGTTTAGTACAATGTTAATGTTTAGTGAGTGTTAAAGTACTGTAATTTTCATGAAGTTTCCATCAGATTTGGTTGGATGTTTCAAACGCAGTTGCACTTTCTATGTTTTGACAGAGTCTTGGTGCTACTGATCAATCGCAGTCAGGCAGTCATGGAAGTGAATATATGCCCTCAACTTCCTCCGACAGTGAAGAGTGCAGCATGGAGGAAAAATTTTTGAAAGATGCTCGCTGTAGAAAGAAAGCTGAACTTGAAGGTGATGCTGTTGACTTGGAACATGCCATAAGTGAGGAAGATGACCAGAAGGAAGACGACAAGTCTAAAATAACAGTGAAGACATGCCAGAAAGGAGCGAAAAGAAAATGGGACAAAAGACATTACTGCATTTATTGTAAAAAACCTCAGAGTAAGATAGCACGTCACTTAGAGAGAAAGCACAATAAAGAGGAAGATGTTGCTAAGGCAGTATGCTTGCCCAAAAATTCAAAGAAACGACGATTGTTGTTGGATCAGCTTCGATATAAAGGGGACTATACCCACAATACAACCGTCTTGGAGTCGGGACAAGGGGAGTTAGTGACTTACAGACAACCTACGGAAGAAACCAGTCCACACGAGTACCTGCCCTGCAATTATTGTTATGGATTTTTTAGAAAGCATGACCTCTGGAAGCATGAGGTTTCCTGCAAAAATCGAATTGGCCTCCCTCTGGAAGAATCTGGGAAAAGAAAAAGAGTTCAAGCTGCAGCTTCTTGTCTCCTGCCAGTACAAGAAAATACAACAAAAAGATGTCGTAAAATCATCAGTAGAATGTTGCATGATGAGGTATCTCTTCAAGTAAAATCAGATGCACTTATTTGTGAGTATGGGGACAGATTGTTGGAGAAGCATGGTAGTGATCCATCTAAAGATGGTTATGTAAGTCAGAAAATGAGAGAGTTGGGGAGATTTGTGATTGCTGCAAAGAAACTAAAAGCGAAGGTGAAAAATCTTGAGGATATCCTAATTCCACCGATGTTTAAGTTAGCTGTTGATGCTGCTAAAAAGGCATCTGGCTTCACTGCATCTAAATACCGCTATGATCGTCCATCTCTTGCTCTAAAACTTGGACACTCTTTAAAAACAGTTGGTGATATCTTGATTGGTCGTTACGTAAAAGCAGAAAATGAGATAGCTGCAAACAGAGTCAGGAGCTTCCTAGGGTTAGTGAGCTCTGAGTGGAACCACTATGTCTCACATCGGGCAAGGACAAACCTAGAAGAAAACAAGTGGAACAAGAAGGAAATGATCCCCCTCACTGAAGATGTAATATTGCTTCAAAAATACTTGAAGTCTGTGGAGCAAACTGCCCGAGAGAAGCTGAAAGACTGCTGTGATCCCAAAGCATACGCCATGCTAAGTGAAAGCATCCTCTCACAAATTATTCTTTTTAACCGGAGACGCCAAGGTGAGGCAGCAAAAATGCTACTTGAGACATATGAAAACAAAAACACAGAGGCCCTAAATGATGATGTCATGCAGTGCCTCTCAAAATTGGAACGTGACCTGAGTAATGACTTTACAAGAATCGTGATAAGAGGGAAAAGAGGGCAAAAGGTTCCAGTGCTGCTTACCAAAGAGATGACAAGAGCACTGGATTTTCTCATAGAGCACAGGATGCAGGAGAATGGCGTGTTGTACAACAACAAATATGTTTTTGCAAGAGCAAAATCAGATTCTCATATAAGAGGTTCGGACTGTCTCCGAAAATTTGCCAATCTTTGTGATGCAAAACATCCAGAAACGCTGACCTCAACTCAGCTGAGAAAGCACATAGCAACACTTTGTCAAATAATGAACCTAAAGGATCATGAGTTGGATCAGGTAGCGAAATTCATGGGACATGATATTCGCGTTCATCGTGAATATTATCGCCTAACAGAAAACACTATTCAGTTAGCAAAAATGAGCAAACTGCTGATGGCCATAGAGTGTGGAACATCTCTCTATAAAGGAAAATCTCTAGATGAGATTGACCTTGAATTAGAGGGTAATAACTTTTTTTTTTTTTTTTTTTGTCGAAGCAATATACACTACTTGGAAAAACTAATATATTCTTTACAAATTCACGTTTAAAAATGTCTCTTGTGTTGTCCTTACAGTTGCTTTGTCCAATAAACCTAAGCAGGGGTACACTTCAGAGGAGATGTCTCCTAGACAAGAACATGATGGTATGCAAGTTATCCCATATGATATATATAATGTTTGTTTAAAAAATATCATGGATAATACCATGTTGATTTATAGCAATTTATTAAACAGTATATGTATATATGAATGCACAAAGTACATTGTGTATGCTGTATTAATCTGATGTTAATTTTCCTGTGTTACAGAGTTCTCCAGAAGCCTGAAATGTAGACGTGAGCATGAGGAGGCGTATGATTCCAACCCAGATGGTTTGCAGTTTGATTATATACTGCTTAGACCAGTGATGTCCAAACTCTGTTCTGAAGGGCCGGTGTCTTGGAAAATTTAGTTCTAACCCTAATCAAACACACCTAAAGCAGCTAATCAATCTCTTACTAGGTATGCTAAAAACTTCCTAGCAGGTGTATTGAAGAAAGTTGGAGCTAAAGTCAGCAGGACACCGGCCCTCCAGAACCGACTTTTGGACACCCCTGGCTAAGACTTTCAAGCCCAGTTTCAAAGACAGGGCTTAGCTTAAGCCAAGACTAATATTAGTATTAGTCTTTTTTGTATTTCCTTATCTAACTCTGTAAAAGCAAATGTCTCCCTTTGCATTGAACTTTCTTACATTCAGAGATATTGTTTGTTCACACAGCTACAATACACATCAACTAAAGTTTAAAATATGATATACCACCCCTTTAAAATGCATCAGTGCAGGATATTTTCTGTTGAGACAGTTCAAACATCCATTTTAGTCTGGGACTAGCCTTCCTTATCTGTGAAACTGGGTGTTAGAGTTCAGAAATTTATACATTTTTAGTATGCAAGTGTATATTACTCATGTGGTGTCTCTTTTCCTTACCCAGAAAGCCCTGACTCACACACAAAGAAGAAAGAAAATAAAACATCCAAGCCTGAAAGAAATGGTAAGACTATTAGCTACAGTGCATCCAGAAAGTATTGATAGCGCTTCACTTTTCCACATTTTTTTATGTTACAGCCTTATTCCAAATGCATTAAACATTTATTTCCTCAACATTCCACACACAACCCCCCATAATGACAATGTAAAAAGAGTTTTTGAAATTGTTGCAGATTTAAGAATAGAAAAGCTAAAAAATCAGATGTACATCAGTATTCACAGGCTTTGGCATGAAGCTCTAGACTGAGCTCAAGTACATTCTGTCTCCACTGATCATTCTTGAGATGTTTCAGCAGCTTCATTGGAGTTCACCTGTGCTCAATTCAGCTGATTGGACATGATCTGAAAAGGCGTACACCTGTCTACATAAGGGCCCAGGGTTGACAGTGCATGTCAAAGCACAAACCAAGCATGAAGAAAAGGGAATTGTCTGTAGACCTCCGAGACACAAGGCTGGGGAAGGTAACAGAAACATTTCTGCTGCTCTGAAAGTTCCACTGAGCACAGCGGCCTCCATCATCTGTAAGTGGAAGATGTTTAACCACCAGGACTCTTCCTAGAGCTGGCCGGCCATCTCAGCTGAGTGATCAGGGGAGAAGAGACTTAGTCAGGGAGGTGATCAACAACCCGATGCTCACTCTGTCTGAGCTCCAGCGTTCTTCTGTGGAGAGAGAAGAGAACCTTACAGAAGGACAACCATCTGTGCAGCAATCCACCAATCAGGCATCTATATGGTAGAGCGGCCCGACGGAAGACACTCCCCGCCTAGAGTTTGCCTGAAGGCATGTGAAGGACTCTCAGAGCATCAGAAACTAAACTCTCTGCTCTGATGAGACTCAAACTGAACTGTTTGGAGTGAACGCCAGGTGTTACGTTTGGAGAACAGCAGGCAGCGCTCATCAGCAGGCTAACAGCATCCCTACAGTGAAGCATGGTGGTGTTGGCATCATGCTGTGGGGATGTGTTTCAGCAGCAGGAACTGGAAGACTAGTCAGGATAGAGGGAAAGATGAATGCAGCGATGTACAGAGACATCCTGAATGAAGACCTGCACAAGAGTGCTCTTGACCTCAGACTGGGGCGACGCTTCATCTTCCAGCAGGACAATGACCCAAAGCACACCGCCAAAATATCAATAAAGCGGCACAACATAACTCAGTGAATGTCCTTGAGTTGCCCAGCCAGAGCCCAGACCCAAATCTTCTTGAACATCTCAGGAGAGATCTAAAAATGCCTGTACACCGTTGCTTCCCATCCAACCTGATAGAGCTTTAAAGGTCCTGCAAAAAGGAATGGGCAACAATTCCCAAAGACAGCTGTGCAGAGCTTGTGGCATCATATTCAAGAAGACTTGAGGTTGTAATCGCTGCCAAACATGCATCAACAAAACATTGAGCAAAGGCTGTGAATACGGATGTACATTTTTGTTTTTTATTTGTAATTTACAACAATTTCAAAATCTATTTTTTTCACATTGTCATTATGGGGGATTGTGAATGTTGAGGAAATCAATGAAGTTCATCTATTTTAGAATAAGACTGTGACAAAAACGTCAATTCTTTCCGGACGCACTGCATGTAGTTATTCAGATAATTGATGAAATTGATTCTTTTTCTATACAGATATAACTTATGATAATCTGATAATTTTCCTGTGTTACAGAGTTCTCCAGAAGCCTGAAATGTAGACGTGAGCATGAGGAGGCGTATGATTCCAACCCGGATGGTTTGCAGTTTGATTATATACCGCTTATAAATTACTGAACTCTATAAGCCCGAAAGTCTAAGTCAGTTTTTAGTTTGTATATCATGAGCTGTCTTTTCTTTTCCCAGAAAGCCCTGACTCGCACACAAAGACCACAGAAAACAGAACGTCTAAAACTGAAAGAAATGGTAAGATTGTTAGCTATGTAGATATTCAGATAATTGATGACCTTTTTTCTATACAGATTAGGGATGTCCCAATCAGGTTTGTTTTTGCGCTCGAGTCAGTCATTTGATTTGAGTATCTACCGAAACCTGATCTGACAATTTTATAATGCATTAAAAAAAAAAAAAGTAGAGCGAAGAAACGGATCTACGATGTTTCTTATTTTTATTTAATTCACCTTATTTTAACATTCTACAACTCTGTTAATATACAGAGCATTTCTTTGAGGTAGCTTGAACACTCAAGTAATAAATAATATCAATTCTTCACTTTTGGACTCAGGAGACCGTGAGAACAGAGAATGCATTCTGTGAAAAAATGAGATGCTGTGTTCCTGATGGTCACATGACCATCACACATTATTAACGGGAAATTATTTTAACATTACAGCATTCATGCAGGGATTTATTGTTGTCCCCCTATTTAAATATATATTACATAAACAAAAACCTTACAAATATACTTTGCACAATACACAACACTAATTTTAATATGAATTTCAGCAAACAAGCTCCCTTAATGCGTTTTTGCCTTTTAAGATTTTCGTGCTAATGTTTACTTTGACCGTCTTATTTAGGGAAACTCCTGAGATAAATCTCTGAACTTTAATATTAAACCGATATAAATTGCTGCGCTTCCCACAAGTTTATTTTTATGACTTCTGGACCTTCTTGCGAGTTTAGCTCAAGTTTGCATTGATGCACCCTCTATCAACAACACATCCAGGAACTTTCATGCATTCTTTGTTCTTGCAGTCTTGAGTTTTGGAACTGAACTTTGGCAGTTGATGACTAGGACACAAGGACAATAGATCACTGAAGGAAGCGTATTAAGAAATGGTCATACTCGCGCCTTCCGCTTCAAGCTGCTTCAGTGTTCTACTTGCCGACATTTACCCCTAGCGTCTCTGCAACACCGTGATGTCATGCCACACGCCTTGCTGTTTCTGTGAAGTCAAGAAAGAAGTGTAGAAGTGGAGTCCTGATCGGGAGATAACGTCTGATTCTTATAGAGTCTGAAACCACGTGATCTGATCTGGACATCCCTAATAAGGATATAACTGATAATCTGATGTTAATTTTCCTGTGTTACAGAGTTCTCCAGAAGCCTTAAATTTAGACATGAGCATGAGGAGGCGTATGATTCCCACCCGGATGGTTTGCAGTTTAATAGACTTTCACTTTTTACACTTTTTAGTGTTTATATATCATGAGCTGTCTCCTTTATTTTTTTTTTTTTTTTTTTCCCCCACCCAGAAGGCCCTGACTTGCACACAAAGACCAAAGAAAGCAGAACGTCTAAGACTGAAAGAAATGGTAAGATTTGCTACCACTAATCACACAAGCTCAGTTTTGAATAACTAAGGTTCCGGTTACATTTTAGGTGATCTTTTTAACTCCTTTTAAAGTCCCTAGGATGCACACTTTATCCTCATTCTGGTTGATCTCGACTCTTTTTAATGTTTTATTGACAGCTCACATTCTTATGTAGATCATTATCTGAACTCTTCAGCATTTTGAATTATTTTGTCACTCTCCAACTAATTGATAATGCCATTAATTGACTACAAATGTCTTTATCAGTGATCTCTCAATTTTATGGATTAGTTTAAGGATCCCTATGATTTTGACAGTGTACTACATCAATATTTGAATTATATGCTCAAAGCAAAAACATGAACCCTCATAGAAATTGAAATGATTGTCTGTCATTTTTACTACAGTCACAATTTTCTAAAAGCTACGAAAGCTTCTGCTACTGATGCTAAATCTCCTACCACTGCCTCCACTGATATTACTGCTGCTACTACTACTATATTACTTCATTCTTCAATTTAGGTGTTGTTCAGTGCACATGTAAAATAATGCTATACACAAGGACTATAATAGATTTATACATAGTGCTTTTATTGTTGTTACCACTCAAGCAAAGTCATAATTGCTTAATATACATGTTTACTAATGACTGATGCCATCATGTGCTTTTCTTTTTTTTTTGTAGGTTCTTCCAGGCAGAACGTGCAGAAAAGGCCCTGGAGTGATGCTGAAAAAAAAGCGGTTT
>NC_141021.1:2760000-2875000 GCF_052040795.2 Danio rerio | reverse complement strand
GATTTCCTTATTGAGATCCAATCAAACAGGAAATCCTGAACACTGGAGCAGAGCAATGTGCCGATGACAACATTACAGTCTGCAAACCCACTCAAACAAACTACTGCGTTTTTCCACACACACACACACACATAACTGATCAAAAGAAGACATTTAGAATCTTACAAAAGATCCGCATTCTAACAGAAGCCGCATTCTTTTGAACATTCTATTCATCAAAGGACCCGGAAAAATACAATGTATCAGTTTTCCACAAGAATAACTGTTCAACATTGATGATGAAAATCCAATTCTAAATCATTTCTAATATAATATATGAATGTCAAGCTCAGTGGTTAGCACTCTTGACTCACAGCAAGAAGGTCGCTGGTTCAAGCCCCGGCTGGATCAGTTGGCATTTCTGTGTGGAGTTTGCATGTTCTCTCTTTGTTGGCGTGGGTTTTCTCCGGGTGCTCTGGTTTCCCCCACAGTCCAAATACATGCGCTAAAGGGGAATTGATGAACTAAACTGATTGTGGGTTTAAATGTATGGGTGAGAGTGTATGGGTGTTTCCCAGTACTGGGTTGCAGCTGGAAGGGCATCCATAAAATAAAGGGGCTAAGCCGAAGGAAAATGGATGTCAATTATATAATTGTATTTCCTAGTAGTTGTAAGTATGTCTTTGTGGTTGCTATAGGGTGTTTTGATTGGTTGCTAGGGTGTTAGCCCATCCCAGGTCTCCAGGAATTAGAATGGGAGATAATAAAATGTTAACCATAAATTACAAAAATTCCAATCACTCAGAAAAGTCCAAATGGGGTTATTATAGTTTGTTATAAACATTAAACTGTTTTTAAAAATCATAGTTTTAAAGAAAATAAACAAACAAAAAAGTACAATGATAATAATAATAATAATAATAATAATAATAATAATAATAATAATGACGATAATAATAAGAATAAAAAAATATATAATATTATGATGATGATGGTGCCAATGATAATTAAAAAATAAATAAATAAATAAGAAGAATGATGATGATGCCGATGATAATTAATAAATAAATAAATAAATAAATAATAATGATGATGATGATGATGGTGCAGATAATAATAACAATAAAAATAATAATAATATTATAATGATGATGATGCCAATGATAATTAAAAAATAAATGAATAAATAATAATAAAAATAATGATAATGATGATAATGCTGTTAATAATAATAATAATAATAATAAAAATAATATGATGATGATGCAGATGATAATTAAAAAATAAAATAAATAATAATAATATTAAGAAGAAGAAAAGATGATGATGATGATGCTATAATAATAATAAAACTGCAATAACAACAACAATAATAACAATGACAATAATAAAATAATGATAATAATAATAATGACAATAATAATAAGAAGAAGAATATAATAGCAGTATTTATTATTATTATTATTATTATTATTATTTATTGTCATTATTGTTGTTGTTATCATTATTATTGTTATTTTTGTCTTTATTGTTGCATCTTTTCTAAACCAAAGTTTATACACAAAAATAATAATTATAAAAACATATTCAATTATAATAAAATATTATTAAATTATTTGAATTTTAATTATCGAAAAAAATATATATACACAAATAATAAAAAGTAATATAATTTAATTTAAACAATTATTTTAAAAAAAAACTACTAATTATTTATAGCTATGTGTTACGATAACCAGCGATCATTCACTGGAGATCGCTGGTTTCCACTTTCATTATGAACTTCACTTCCGCATTCCCCAGGACTACATTTCCATACATGCACTTCTTCCAATCACGCACGCCTGGTCACTCATCTTCCTGATTACATCACCAGCTGAAACCTGTTACAGAGACTGATTACACACAGTATTTAAGCAGGACACACACTCATTCACATTGCCGAGTCTTGTTCACTGTAAAGTAGCATTACAACGTGTTTTCCTTGTCTTGTTTTCCTGTTTTGAACCTAGCCTTGTTTATTTAGTTATCCTTGTCTGCCGCCTGCCTTTCGACCTCTTGATTGTTATACTGACTACGATTCTGGATTGTCCTCACATACCTGTTTGCTCCCGTATTGACCACTGCTTGCCTGACTGTGAATAAACCTGCATTTTGGATCCTACCTTCTGTTGTGGTGTTACTCCCCGGCGTTACACAATGTAATGATAATAATTTTTTAACATTTAAAAACTAAGCTTGATATTTCCTAGACATCCCCTTTAACCAACTCCATAGTAAATCATTTTAGACAAAAGCATCTGCTAAATGACCATGTAATCACAATTATTTTGGAGCAGACACTTTTCATTCATTGATTCATTCATTCATTTTCCTTTGGCTTAGTCCCTTTATCGCCACAGCGCAACACTGGGAGAACATGCAAACTCCACACAGAAATGCCAACTGGGACTCAAATCTGCAACCTTCTTGCTGTGAAGCGACAGTGCTAACCACTGAGCCACCGTGTTGCCCTTAGACAATTTACAAACATCTATTAATACACATTTTGGTACATTTTTCATCTTACATAAGCAAGTGAAAGCAGATATTCACTAATGCAGATCTCAAAACAACCGATATACAAGCCTATCACAAATGACAGTTTCCAAATATAATACAACCAAGCCTTAAATGAGTTATAACCTGCATTCAACAAAGACAAATGAAGCCATCAACAAGTCAAACGCTGAGCTCCAGAAGCACTAAAGCAAACCACAGGAAAACAACACGACTGTCCAAAACCTGCGGCTGAAAATAAATGAAACTGCAGTTGATGCGAGTCCGTCTGGATGGACAGAATGATCGTGCATCGCCTCGGGAAACTGAAAATCAATTTAACCCAGACTGACAGTGTTTACTGGCCACCTCCAGGCCTTTCACAACACAGACACGCTTCTGTGGGCTTTATCTCACTATTAAAACAGCATCAGGTGGAGCCCGACTGTCAGCAGGCCCCCAGGGCACGACCGGAGAGCAGGGTGTGTCTGCAAACGCCCACAAATACGTCACAAACCGAACAAAAGAGCCATCAGCAACCTATATATCCACTGTTGTGGGTTATAAATGGCTGCAGGATTCTATATAGATGCCTGTCCAGTACTTTAAAAAGCTGAAGGGATTTCTTTTTCACGTACCTAACATGCCTGAGAAGCTTACAGCTCCCTTGGTGACGATCAATGAGGGTATTTTCTCATTAGTGAACAAGACGGAGCTTTTTTTACATCATTACCATTCCCAGAGGAGCTTAAGTGAACAAACGGGAGGTCAGTGAACACAAAGAGACTGAGGGAGAAAGCAGCAGAGGCTTCAGTATGAACTAGATCCTGGGTTTTTCCACAGGGGTTTTCCAGACGATTAAACCTGGGTTGTGCTGGAAATGGAAAATTAGCTGTATGCTGTATTTAAAAACATTATATAAATTAGTATGCAGTAGACAATGATAAGCAATTCAAACAGCAGCGCGCTGTGCAGTTATCTCATGAGCTTGTTATATTTTCCACAGCTTTCCATCTTGAAACAAAGAGGATTATTTTTAGAATCACTAAAATTCAATGTGATAAAACTTAATAAAATACAAATAAAAAAATGCAGTGTTATGAATTTAAATGAAATAAAATAAAATTAGTTTATCAATGCGGCACTAAATACAACAGAATAAAAAATGTAATCAATAAAACATAACAAAAAAGTCAAACAAATCGCAATAAAATGCTGTGAATTAAAATTAAAAATGCAATGCAATCAAACAAAAATAATATAATAAATAATATTATATATATATATATATATAATATGTAAAAAAAAATGTATGTATATATACATATATATATATATATATATATATATATATATATATATATATATATATATATATATATATATATATATACACATTATATAATATAAAATAATATAATAAATATAATAACAATTGAATTGCAATGCAATAAAGCAAATGCAATGCAACACAAGAAAAAGAGGACAAACACGTCAAACATGGACATACACAACCCTAAACACTGAGCTCTGTCCTGTAACACGCAACCTGACAAGGTTCCAGCGACAAATTTGTCTGTCTGCACCAACGATGAGACAACAGAAACATTTCAATACCAGCCATTCATTAAAATAGCAGCCGCTGCACTCCTGACGAGATGGTGAGGGTTATAATCTGATTAATGCATATTAAACCATTCATTCAATTTCTTCCACTGCAGTAAATCTAAATAAATTAAACAATGAAGTGCAGTGCAATAAGACTAAATGTGATGCAATAAAATAAATACAATAAAATAAAATAAAAACATTAATTATAAAAGACTGCAAAAAAATGAGGTGAAATAAAATGCAATGCAATAAATACATTTAAATGCAATAAAAAGCAGTGTAATAATATAAAATAGTGCAGTGCAATAAATTAAATCAATTAAACAATAAAGTGTGATGAAATATTGCAAAATGCAATGGAATAATTTATTGAAATAATAATTAAAAATGTAATAAAATGCAACACAGCCCAACATATTGCAATGCAATAAAGTAAAAAACTGTAACAAAATGCAGTGAAATTTTAAAATGCAATGCAATAAAACTAACTGTGATAAAATTAAGTGCAATAGAATAAAAAATGCAATGAAATAAAATAAAATAAAAATGAAGTGCAATGCAATAAAGTAAAGTAAAACAAACTGAAATAGAATGAAATGAAATAAAATTAAAAAAAACCCACCATGGTTAAATAAACTATCTGCAATACAATGCAATGAAGTAAGGTAAAAAATGCAGTGCAATAAATTAAAAATGATAGTGCAATGCAATATAATAAAATAAATTAAACATCGAAGTGCAATGCAAAATAAACTGCAACACAAGCCAAGAAAGTGTAACACAATAAAGTAAAACAAATAAAATGCAGTGAAATAAAATTTAAAAATGCACTGCAATACATAATTGACTGATAATGGAGAAAAAACTGTGATAAATTTCAGTGCAATAGAATAAAAAACGCAATGCAATGCAATAAAATTAAGTAAAATAAAATAAAAGTAATAAATTAAAAGTAACTACAATCAAATGAGGTAAAAAAAAAATGTAAAAACGCAAATAAATGCAGAGCAATTAAATTACATAAACACAGTGCAATGTAATAAAATTAAATCAATTGAACAAATGGAGTGCTTTAAAATAAAACTAAATATAATCAAATTTTTAAAATTCAATAAAATACAACACAACCCAACACAGAGCACTGCATTATAATAAAAATAAATGCAATAAAACAAAATCAAGTGCAATACAATAAAAAAATCTAATCTTCAATACAATATATATATATATATACACAATGAATAATAAAATAAATCAATCAATCAACAATTTCACCAAAGCAACAGTAGAAATCCAGCGCTGCCTTACCGAGACCTCAAAGACTTCCTGAGTGTCGTCCAGCATCTGGACACGGATGGAGATCTGTCTCCCGGGGGGCATAGTGGGGGGCCGCTGCCCAGGCTCCAGTGTGCTGATGCCCAGACTCTCAGGTGCCCCGAGTCTCTGCCCCGCCACCGAGGGCCGCTCCTCTGGCTCCACCATACTGCAGCAAACCCACCTGACGACACAGGAAAAAGAGGACAAACACGTCAAACGCTAAACACTGAGCTCTGTCCTGTAACACAACCTGACAAGATTCCAGCAATTTGTCCGTCTGCACCAAACGTGACAAGACAGAAACATTTAAATACCAACCAATGCTCTCCTGACGAAATGGTAAGGGTTATAATCTAAGTGCATATTAAACCAATTTAACATTATTAATAGGCTACTGAGTGACTGATGTTGCGGTTTGCACTCACTTTCGTTTTCAAGCCACTTGCTAGCTATTTTATTATCATGATCTGAGGTGAACGATCTGCTGCTGCTTTCAGTATGGCAATAAATGACACCTGAAGTGGTGGTAAAATCACATTGGGAGCATTTCATACTGAATAAAGCCCATAATCAGTACCTGAGGTAGAGCTGCACGATTCTGGCTAAAATGAGAATCACGATTTTTTTGCTTAAAATAAAGATCACGATTTTCTCACGATTCTGTAGATGTAAAATAAAGGTATGGTAAAAACAAACATATGGCACAACATCGAGAATAATATTATGTTTAGGTCTACTGCTTTCTATAAATAATTCTATTCTAATAATAATAATTATTCTGATGTTGAATTATTATGTTTGAGATATATGCTTGCAATCTGTCATATTAGACAATTTTATTCACTGGTAAAATCAGACATTTGCCATTATCAGATTATATTCAACAATATATTTTGGTTCGCTATGAAAGAAAAAACATATCAAATGCTTGTCGTAATCATAATGCGATATGATCATTTAAATGAAGTGCACACTTTCGGTTTCATTTTGACTGCTAAGTGCCGCCTCTGTCCCTCTGTGCCACAAACTGAATGTTATTAGGCTGGCTTGTGTAGCAAGCCAGACTATTGTTATCCTATTTTTCTTCTGAGATTAAAAATTAAACTCTATCTCCATCTAGAGCTTTCAAGCTATGACCACCAAACTCACACCAGACCTCCAAACTGGTCTGACTCGGGTTGCTATATCTTTTCCGACTGATCCGACTTTCGGTTTTCTGAAAAACGTCCCGGGACGGTCAGAAAAATTCCATTGACTTAACATTGGATCAAACTTTGTGACCACATAACTCTGCATCAGACTGTCCTACAGACTTATAACTGGGCTCATTTAACTCAGACTACCTGACTACCAAACTACCAATAACTGATGAGCTATTAACTTTCTAGCCACACCCCTAACAACCAAATACGGCACCCTAGCAACGGTCCCATAGACTACCATTATAGAGGTTCAGATTGATTGATATCGTCATGCTGCAGTGTGATAGAGGCATGTGTTGCTTTTAACTGTTCATACTGGCAAGAAGCTTTGATACATCATCAGTCTATCTATCTATCTATCTATCTATCTATCTATCTATCTATCTATCTATCTATCTATCTATCTATCTATCTATCTATCTATCTATCTATCTATCTATCTATCTATCTATCTATCTATCTATCTATCTATCTATCTATTATCTATTATCTTTTCATACTTTTAAAAACTGTTTAAACTAAATAAACTATTACCATCAGGCTTTCACAAGCCAGCCTCAAAGTTTGTCCTCAAACTTTAAGAATCTAGTTTGCAACTGTGTTACCTGTTACTTGCAACATATGCAGGTTTTGTTCACTAAAGTAGACGTGCGCGCGTCTATCATTAAGTAGAGCGCGCGCCTTCTCTGTGATAACAGCTCACGGTCAGCAGCTCACGTCACATGTGATTTCCCGATCGCGAAAACATCATTATATTAGAACAAAACTTACATTTTTAGGTGAATTACACCTTATAAATACAGTATGTGACTCGTTCAACATCATTTGGAGGTGTCCATGTCGCTGAGCAATGCATGTGAAACAATAAAAAGACTCGTGCAGCCGTCTTTTCTTCTCTACTGAATTTTAAAGTATGATTGACAGAATTGTAGAAATGCTGGATTAAGATCGTCTTGGGGGTGGAATCGAGATCGTGATCTTTTAACGATTAATTGTGCAGCTCTAACCTGAGGTGATCATTGTCATTGTAGTTTCAAGAGTTCACACTTAGCTGATGATTTACAAAGCTTATTTGGCATGCTGTCCTGGGAGAGAGCCCCGAGCTCAAGGGCTCATCGAGCCCGGGGCTTCCTCCCGTTGGCAGAGCAAGAAGGGAGCCCGAGCTCGGTGGATCTCAGAACTCCCCTGCTGCTGTAGCTAAGGGAACGTAAGGAATTAGACAAGCTTGATTGTTATGTATGTTGAATGTCTTTGGATGGTGGGAGGAAACCGGAGAACCCGGGGAAAACCCACGCGGACACGGGAAGGACATACAAACTCCCCACAGAAACACCCACCGGTCCTAAAGGACTAGGACTGGCAGTATTCTTGCTGTGTGGTTCGCAGTGCTAACCACTGGACCGCCGTGCCGCCCAATCACAGGTAAAGGAGGAGAATAGGGGAGGAGGGGGGTTTCTTCCAAACGAAGATAAAGTGAACTGAAAACTGAGGCTATTTATGGTGCCTTAGGGCTCATATGATTGGAAGATTAGTGATTAGCAAATACGAGACTGGCCGTGATAAATCATAAGCACGTGATCCTCTCGAAATTAGTTTAAGAATAAACTTCACTTATGCTGTTGTTTTGCAATAATTTAGAAAAACTAGACATGCTGTGGGTTGCCATTGAAGATGGTAATTCTTTATATCCTTTTATCGTGTGTTTTGGTGTCGCGGTGCATGTAGTTATGACGCTGTAGTGTGAGGCTGCACCAGAAACAGCTGGAATTTCAAGCTTGTGCTGCTCTGGAAAATGCCATGGATGATTTATGATTCCTGAAATGTGTATTTCTGCAGTAAACTCACTCTCACACACACATGCTCATGTTCTGCATGGCTGAGAATTATCCCCACAAACACTGTTAGTTATTATGAGCAGACCTCGGACAACCACTGGTGAAGGAGTGAAATGCATTAAACAAACAAGACATGTTTGGAAACACAATAGTAACTGCATAGCATTAAAAATAAAAGGCAAACAATTAAATGGAGAGAATGACTGCCTTTTGTCTCTGAGAAACCAAAATGTGGACATATAACAGACCTTATTATAGTAAAGGGATAGTTCACGCAAAAATAAAAAATTTGACTTGCGTAGGAGGAAAAACAAATACTCTGGAAGTCAATGGTCACAGGTTTCCATTCATTCATTCATTTTCTTTTCGGCTAAGTCTCTTAATTAATCCGGGGTCGCCACAGCGGAATGAACCACCAACTTATCCAGCACACGTTTCACGCAGCAAATGCCCTGCCAGCTGGGAAACACCCATACACACTCAAATACTAAGGACAATTTAGATTACTCAATTCCTCTGTAGAGTTCCTCTGTACTGTGTTTGGACTATGGGGGAAACCGGAGCACTTGGAGGAAACCCACGCAAACGCAGGGAGAACATGCAAACTCCACACAGAAATGCCAAATTACCCAGCTGAGGCTTGAACCAGTGACCTTCTTGCTGTGAGGTGACAGCACTACCTACTGCGCCACTGCATGCCTCTACAGGTTTCCAGTATTTTTCTAAATATCTTCTTTTACGTTTAGCAGAAGAAAGCATCTAATAATGGTTCATAAATAGTAACTGGTGAGTAAATTATGACAGAATTTTCATTTTTGGGTAAACTTCCCTTTAAACTTTCTCATAAAATGTTTCAGAGCTTCTTGCATTTATACATTCCTGAAATATGATGGATGCACTAATTAATAGTTAGTCCATAATGTCATAAAATAAAATATAATTAAATAAAAAAAATGAATAAAATCCAATATTAAAAGTGCAATAATTTGAAACATAAAAAATGCACAAAAATATTTAAAAAGTATGATGTAATATATTAAAGAAAATGCAATTCAAAATTAAATTTAAAAAGGCTATGCAACAGAATGCAATGCAATAAATGCAAAAAAATAAATAATAGAATGAATTAAATAAAACTAAATTCTTTAAAAGAAGTATAAGTGTAATGAAAAATCAACAAAATGTTTAATGCAATAAAATAAAAAGGAAACATGTAAAAGTAATAAAATTAATAGATAAAAAAAATAGATTAGATAAAAACCTAATGTTATAAAATCTAATAAACACAACATACAAATACAAAATGCAGTGCAATAACATGCAATAATGCAATTTTGTAAATATTATGCACTAAAAAAAAAATTAAATGCAGCAGATATCCAGATGGATGTGGGCATTCATAATCACCCTTTACCATCACACACAGTCAAAAAAAAAAAAAAGAGGAAAAAAAAAACGAAATCTAGTCAAATAAAACAGTACAATTTTCAAGATGTAAACTTATTTGACTTATTTATTTAAGAAAAAAAATAGATAAGATCGTAAATAAAATAAAATAAACCTAGAAATAAAATAAAATTTTAAATAAAATACAAAATACAAAAAATAAATAAATTAAAATTAACTTAAATTAATAAGTATTTTTTGGTTTATTAAATAAAATTTAAAAATACAAAATAAAATACAAAATAAAAAATAAAAAAATAAAATACAAAATAAAATTAAATAATAAAATAAAATACAATAAAATAAAATATATACAAATTGAAATAAAATACAAAATAAAATACAAAATTAAATTAAATATACTAAATTAAATACTAAATAAAAAAATAAATATAATAAAAAATTGAAATAAAATAAAAATTTGAAATAATATGAAAAATAAAATACAAAATAAAATTTTATAAAAATTTGCAATAAAATTAAAAATACTAAAAAAAAATCTAAATAAAATAAAACAAAATAAATAAAAACATTTTTAAATAAGTCAAATAAACAAAATGTTATAAAATGTAATTAACAAATAGTGCAATACAAATAAACAATGCAATAAAATGCAATGTAAACAATTATACACAATAAAAAACTAATATGCAGCCAGATATCCAGATGGACGTGAGAACGTGTCTCCATCAAACCCTTCAAAACTCAACAATGTCCTTAATACTGTTTTCACAGCTTAAAATCAAACAAAAGACCCTCCATCTCTCTCAGCGCTGTAAAACGCAGCGTTTATGGATTTAGAAAATCATTAGGAAGGCTTTAGCGGCACTAAATCCAGGGATTTGAACCTAAAGAATGAGATGGAGCTCTGGATTATAAGCTTGTGTTCTTCAACAATCAGGAAATACAGTACCATCTGAAGCACGTTCAAACACAACCTTTTTCCTCAATATATAATTACATTTATGAATCCCAACAATGACTGAAAGCATAAAAAATAAGAGGATTTATTAATTATATTAATTACAAGTGCAATTTATGAACAAAAACGGGTCAGGATTTTGGGATGCAAACTCAAAAATAAAAGCAAATTAATCCAAATATCAAGATGTAAAATCGGAGCTGTGATTTCTCCATTCTGAAAACGTCTACAACCCTCCAATAAAAAAGAAAAGGCAGCAACGAGTTGAAATGTTTAATTGTGTAGCGTAAACAAGCCTCCACACTCGACTAATGATGGGAGTAAAACTACAGAGCAGATTCCAGCCCTGATGGCTCCTCAGATCCAGACACTTTCATCTGATTCCCACAGAATTCCAGAGAGACGCGTCTGAACAGGTGGACCAGCACAAGAGGGTCTCCTGTGTTTACATCAGGCAATTGACTATCTTAGAGAACTGTATGTGCAGCACTTCATTTTACAACTCGACAGTAATGCAATTCAATGCAGTAGTAAAAATAAGTCAATATATCAAAAAGCACATTCATTCATTTGCTTTTCAGCTTAGTCCCTTTATTAATCAGAGGTCGCCACAGTGGAATGAACCGCCAACTTATCCATCATATGTTTTACGCAGCAGATGAACCTCCAGCTACAACCCATCACTGGGAAACACCCTTAAACACTCATTCACACACATACATTACGGTCAATTTAGTACATCAATTCCCCTATAGCGCATGTGTTTGGACTGTATGGAAAATTGGAGCACCCAGAGGAAACACACGACAACATGGGGAGAACATGCAAACTCCACACAGAAATGCCAACTGGCCCAACTGGGACTCAAACCAGCGACCTTATTGCTGTGAGGCAACAGTTCCAGTAAGTGTTGTTAGCTGAAAATAAACACTAATAATAGAAGATGAGAAAGGAAAATTGCAACAGCCAATAACGATGAGAATATCTGTCATTTGTTGTGTTTTAAAGTCTAAATGTTTGCTTCTTAAAACAGTTTTCATTTAATTAGCTCAGAAAAAAGATATATAACCTGTTCATATTAGTATGATCATTACATAAATAAAAAATAATAATGTATTTGCTGATAAAATAGCATTTTGCAAGTTATTGATATGATGAGAAATAACCCAAAACTCAACAAAAATATTGCATATAAAAAAATAATAATAATAAATTAACACATATTATATATATATATATATATATATATATATATATATATATATATATATATATATATATATATATATATATATATATATATATATATATATATATATATATATATATATTATACACATACACACACAAATAAAATATAAACTAAAAGTAAATAAATAAATTAAAAATTAAATCAAATATAAAAATTTAATAAAATATAAAATAAAAATGTAAAAAATATATAAAATAAAATATAATAGAAAAAATAAAAATACAATAAAATATAAATTATAAAATAAAATATAAAATAAAAATACAATAAAATAAAAAATATAAACATAAAATATAAAAAATAAATAAAATAAAATATATAAAAAACACAATAAAATATTAAATATTAAATTAAATCCAAAAAAAAAAATAAAATAAAATATAATTAATTTAAATAAAATAAAATAAAATAAAACCCAACAACAATATTGCACATCCCTTATTTTCCCAGTATCCTGCAGCCTTAAATGCTATTTATTTATATCAGACTGGGTAATAAGAAGGTATTATTCCTAAACCTACTCCTGAACCTGAACTTAAAGGGACATTTCACCTAAAACAGAAAATTCTGTCATCATTTATTTACTCTTTACTTGTTCCAAACCTGTTTGACTTAGTTTTGTCTGTTGAACACAAAAGCAAAAATTTTGGAGAAATCAGAAAATATGTAAATCTTTCAAATTTGCTTTACCTACTATGAAAGTCAATGGTTACCATTTTTAGCTTTTGTGTTCAACAGAAGAATCTCTTTAATGAGGATACAGCTCATCAATAGAGCTTATCAGACGTTTACAAGGCTTATCGGTGTATGTTCAGTGTAACAAACACACCACTGGAGCTTTCCTGAGATTAAAGACGAGGAGGAAAATCTCACTTTGATATTGATTCACTTCTATCTGGGGGATGGAGAGGACAGCGATATATAGATGATGAAAGATAATCACAGCGTTTTCTAATTGAAAGTTTAAAGGCCTAATAATTAAAACTGGCATTACAACAAATGTAGGGTGGCACGATGGCTTACTGGTTAAAAGGTTCGAGTCCCAGCTGGACCAGCTGTCATTTCTGTGTGGAGTTTGCATGTTCTCCCCGTGTTGGCGTGGGTTTCCCCCACAGTTCAAACACATGCGCTATAGGGGAATTGAATAAGCTAAATTGTCCGTAGTGTATGAGAGTGTGTGTATGGGTGTTTCCCCTTACTGGGTTGCAACTGGAAGGGCATCCATTGTTTAAAACATATGCTGGATTAGTTGCCGGTTCATTCCCCCGTGGTGACAACGGAAAATGAATAAATGAACATTAAATTAATTATATATGAATTAATTATGATATTAAATATAAAAAGGGGTCATCAATTGTGTTAATTGACCAATTGGGAATAGTTTGATCAGTGCTGCTAATCTCAAAATAGACCAATTTTAGCCAATTAATTGACCTGTATATATGTTTACCAGCTTATAATATTAATATATTGATCTAGCAAACCTGTCTGGCTCTTATACTAGATCAACAAGTTAATCAGAATTTGATATTCTCAAATAATGGTTATTACTTAATTCAGCAATATTTATTATAATAATAAGCCCAGTGAAGCTGTGATTTACAGTCAATTTAAAACAGCTTAGTAGTGCTGTAAATTCACTCACGGCTTTACATGGGTGTATTGCTTTTATAAAAAGGTTACTCGAAAAGGTTTCACAAAATAAGAGTTTCTTTGGCTCAATACTGATAGAGGAATTAGTGCCAAGCAACAGTCACAGGTGTATATTTGTAGAGTAGAGTATTTTTAAAACCGCTTTAAATGTGGCTCAACCAATCAGAATCAAGAACTGGAACTGCCCAATTTGTAAACAAGTCTTTTTTCTGCTAACACTTCTGCCAACAACCCACCAACTGGGCCTATCAAGCGACAATACAGTCAGGTATCGGTTAACAATGACTGACGAAGGTAACAGAGGCTTCACAGAAAGAACTAGAACAGGAATAATAGAGCCAGTAAACTGGAGAAGTGAGTGAGGGATGGAGAGAGCGCAGCAGGGCACGAACACTGCAATAAAGAGGCCCATTCTTCCCCGTCCCGGGCCAGAGTTACTGCTTACACACATTTCAACTCAATGAGGAATTAAGAAGCGGCTCCTCTGGGACATTTAATCCCCTTCACTGGCAGTTTCATTACCCACCGCTTCAGGAACCGCTGATTTACGTGTGGATATGTGCTGTTCAATCGTAACGCAGTGACATTACAGGGATAGTTCACTCAAAAATAAACATTCACTCAATTTGACTGGGTCAGTTTGTGACCCTGAAAAGCAAAACTGTGTAGGTGTGTTTAAAAAAATACTGAGGTTTATACATCACCCAAAAGCTGAATAAATAATACTTCCGATATGGATACCGATAACGATTTAGAGGCCGATAGTCAATATATTGGCAGTTATATATTAATAAACAGTTTTCAATATTTTCTGCATTGTTGCATAAACAAACCAATAAAAAAGCAAAAACAAGCCCTTGCAATATAAAACTGCTATTATGGTCTAGTGTCACATACTTTGAAGAATACTGGAAACCAGAAGCTATTGACATCCATAGAAAGAAAAATAAAACATGTTATGAAAGTCAATGGCTGCTTTTTCCAACATTCTTCAAAATATCTTCTTTACTGGTCAAAAATGGAAACTCACACAGGAATTTTTATGGATAGTTTATGGATAGTAAATCAACATTTACTCAATTTCGCAGGCTCAATTTGTGACCCTGAACAACAAAACCTCATGAGTTGTGTATTTTTACTGAGATTTATACAAGCTGAATGCACTGATATGGATTGTTTTACAGATAGTGACTGATAACCAATATCTCTTTAGTATTGGAGGCTGATAGCCGATATATCAGCTGATAAATATTAATATTATATATAATTTTTTCTGAATGTTCTGCATTGTTGCTAAAACAAAAGCAAACACCAAAATCTAGACACAATTAAAAAAGCAAAAATATGCCAACGCAATAAAAGGCTTTCATGGTCCAGGGTCACATTTTTTGAAGAATACTGGAAACCAGTAGCCACTGACATCCACAGAAAGAAAAAAAAAACATGTTATGCAAGTCAACCAATGCTTTTTTCCAACATTCTTCAAAATATTTTCTTTACTGTTCAAAAATAGAAACTCGCACAGGATTGTTTAGGGATAGTTCACTCAAAAATAAACATTTACTCAATTTTACAGGGTCAGTTTGTGACCCTGAACAACAAGACCTCATGTGTTTTTGATTTTTTTACAGAAATGTATATACATCACCCTGAAGCTGAATAAATAAGCTTTCTATTGAGGTATACTTCAGGTTTGCACCGATACAGAATTTTATGACTGATACCAATAACCGATAACTCTTTAGATTTGGAGGCTGATAGCCGATATATCAGCTGATAAATATTGATATTACATATATTTTTTCCTAAATGTTCTTCAGGGTTGCAAAACACCAAACTCTGAATACAATTAAATATGCAGAAATATGCCAACGCAATAAAAGGTTTTCATGGTCCAGGGTCACATTTTTTGAAGAATACTGGAAACCAGTAGCCACTGACATCCACAGAAAGAAAAAAAAAACATGTTATGCAAGTCAACCAATGCTTTTTTCCAACATTCTTCAAACTATCTTCTTTACTGAATTTACTCAATTTTACAGGGTCAGTTTGTGACCCTGAACAACAAGACCTCATACGTGTAGTTTTCACCTTTATTAGGACAGGACAGTGGAGATTTTATACACATGAAAGTGTGGGGAGCAGAGATCAGCAAAGGACATCAAGCCAGAAATCGAACTCAGGTCGCCGTGAGCAGAGCACCTTGGTGCAATGTGTCGATGCACATATTTAAGGTGTTGTATCTAAGGTTTTGACTCTTATAAAGCATAATAATAGTATAATACGTTTGCAGATATTTCAGGAACGTGCTCAGTGAACATTAGTGTTGGGCGATATACTAAATTTTCAGATCATCATATCATCATGGATACTCACATCGCCCCCCTGTGAGATCGTTGATACAGAATACTATCACATGGGGGCGCAGCAGTGTTATGTTTATTTATATATAATGTTTATTACTATAATTAAGCATACCAAAACATATTTAAGAGCCTTCGGCTGATTTTTTTAAACTTGCAAACACAAAGGGCAGGCCTGAATTTACAGCTACCATTTGATATTCCCAAATAATATCCTGCATCCCAATTTGCATACTTTTCATGCCAAATAGTATTGGAAAAAGAATTAGCATGTCCCAAACTGTGGTATGTTGAATATAGCATGCCAAAGGTCCCCAGCATGGTGTAACATAAGTAAACGAAGTCAGAATTTAACATTTTTGGGTGAACTATTCCTTTAACTACAGGAACAATGCCAATGCAAAGGGCAGGGCTGAACATACTGGCATGAAGAGCTCATTCAGAAAACCATTACAGGCCACTTACAGAGACATGATGAACACTCATTATCTTTCCTCCACCGTCTGCTATCTTTAGCTCAGCCATTTATAACAGCACATCTCAGAGAAAACTGCAGGAATTATTAAAGCAGCGGCAGGAGAGTTCCCTCTGTTGCCGGGTAGAGTTTGCATGTCGAGCTGGTTTAAAGGCACATGACATTTATTAACTCCAGCAGTTACTGGTTCAACAGGTTTTCTTTCTCACACCCCAGCTTCTGTTCGCTGATCTCAGAGCTGTTTTCATAAGCCTCAGAAGAACGCGTCGTCTTTCCCCAAAGAGAACAGACAAACATAAAGGCAAGATCACGTTCCCATCAATCCTGTCAGCTGCACTCTCATCTGCGCTCAACAGTCGACACACAATCTGTAGGGTGAAGATGGTGTACTACAAATCACCACTGGAGTATCTCTGTCTATTATTTAAAAGCTGTTCAGTTCCTGCATATGAAGGGAAGAAGACTGTTGTTGCTATCTGGATGATTGACAGGACATTCTGGTGGTTGTCAGGGTGTTGCTATGCAGCTGTTCTAATGGTATAAAGTCATGAGTAGCTAGACATGACTCTACTGGGGTTGTCAGGGCATTGTCAGTTACTAGGGTGTTACTATGTGGTTTCTATGGCCTGCGGAATGATTGACAGGACATTCTGGTGGTTGTCAGGGTGTTGCTATGCAGCTGTTCTAGTGGTATAAAGTCATGAGTAGCTAGACTAAATAAGCTGCTAAGATGTTACTAGGGTGTTGCCGTGTGGCTTCTATGACATTCTAAATGATTGACAGGACATTCTGGTATTAGTCAGGGTGTTGCTATGCAGATGTTCTGATGTTCTAATGGTAATAAAGAGGTTGCTAGGTAGTAGCTTGACATGGATGTACTAGTGGTTGTCAGGGCATTGCTAAGATGCAACATAGATATAAATACTCTGCTACGAAGTCACTAGGGTGTTGCTATGTGTTTTTTATGGCAATATGAATGATTAATAGGACATTCTGGTGGCTGCCAGGGTGCTGCTAAGCAGATGTTCTAACATTATTAAAGAGGTTGCTAGGCTGTAGCTAGACATGGATATCCTGGTGGTCGTCAGGGTGCTGCTAAGGTACACAACGTGGGTTTAAATATTCGGATAAGAAGTTACTAGGGTGTTGCTATGTGGTTTCTATGGCATTCTGAATGATTGACAAGACATTCTGGTGGTTGTCAGGGTGTTGCTATGTAGCTGTTCTAATGATAATAAAGAGGTTGCTAGGCTGTAGCTAGACATGAATGTACTGGTGGTTGTCAGGGCATTGCTAGGGTACACAATGTGGTTTAAACATGCTGCTAAGATGTTACTAGGGTATTGCTATGTGGTTTCTATGACATGCTAAATGATTGACAGGACATTCTGGTGGTTGTCCGGGTGTTGCTTTGCAGATGTTCTGATGTTCGGTATTAAAGAGGTTGCTAGACTGTAGCTAGACATGAATTTACTGGTGGTTGTCAAGGTGTTGCTAAGATACACACAGTAGTTTAAATGTGCTGCTAAGAAGTTACTAGGGTGTTGCTATATGGTTTGTATGACATTCTAAATGATTGACAGGAGGACATTCTGGTAGTAGTCAGGGTGTTGCTAGGCTGTAATAAGACATAGATGTACTGGTGGTTGTCAGGGCGTTACTAAGGCATTCATCATGGTTTTAAACATGCTACAAAGAGGTTTCTAGGGTGTTGCTATGTGGTTGCTATGGAATTACAAATGATTGACAGGACATTATGATGGTTGTCAGGGTGTTGCCGTGTTTTGAGTGCCATGAATTGAACTGAATTGAATTGTTGTCAGGGGGTTGCCAAGTGGAACCCTTTCCCTTAGTGGGAAAACAGCAATTGACTCTGATTGGACAAAAGAATGATCACTGGATACTTTTAATTCTTATTGGGCAAATTTTGAGTTGTCATTGAGCTGGAAAGTTTTCTTGGATGTTAGAGCATTGATCGGTTGTTGCTAAGGCGTTACTATGCACTCCTATCTGCTATTCAATGCAACTGTCCATTATAAAAGCCTGGTGTTGTGATGTGTGACAGCTCCTCTTGCTGTAATTGGCCATTAGCAGGAAGAGTCTCCAGCAAACCTGTCAGGCTGAGCGCTGATAAATGAGCGAAAGGGAAAGCTCTGCCAGTGGAAAGTTTTTCTGTAAAGGAAGCACAAAGTAGGAAGCATGCGAACACAGAAGGAAGGTCACACAGAGATAAACAACTCGTCTCAGTGAAGAAACAGGAACTACTTCTCCAGCCAAAGCCATTGTCTCATTGAAGCCGAAAGTGCAAACCAACTCAAATTTGACTCAGCTTCTGTTTCATGGCTTTAAACTCAACCATAAACTCACTATATATCATGTCAGCAATGACATCACGACGTTTATAGGATTACAGCTCACCAGGCACCACAGTTGCATTATGTAAAATGCAAATGTGATCATGCTTTTAAGGCCTGGGACTGTGTAAACAATTCAGAGTTTACACCATGCAGACATTTATATTTAAAGGAGGCAGATAAATATTAAATGTGCTGTATGATGGTTTTTGACTCTATTAAAGCATAAAAACACCATCATATGTTTGCAGGTATTTCAGTTACATGCTCAGTGAACATTGTTGTTCATCTGAAAAACAATGCTGAAGTTAGATGTTCTGCTTTGAAAATGAGTGATACGTGCTGGAACGTCTGTCTTTGTTTTGGTCTCTTTAACCTGCCCAATGCCAGTTTAGCCAATTATATTTCAGCTCCCCGGTTGCTTTCATGGAAAACAGCGCATTTCATTCATTCAATCGGGAAGACTCTCAAAGCATGTGACCAAAAATGCGACTTCCGGTGGACAGTAACAGTCCCGAAATGAGCCCCAGATTCAGAGTTCCACATGAGGTGGTTATTAATTAGCAAATAATATAAATATTACGAGTTTAAACATTAGGTGAGCAGGTTACATTGTAACCCTGTAGAGGTGTGAACCTATGCTGGTCTCACAGTTCGGTTACGATCGTCATGCCATCGATTCGGTTCAATTCGATATCTCGGTGCATTGATGATGCTTTCCATACACAGTGTTATATTTTGGGGGGAGGCTATAACAAGCTGTCTGTATAAACACGCAGACACACAGCACCACACTGTCTCTCATTCACACATATATACAAACATAGACAGCACCAAACAAACAAACAACACACACACACTTAAGCCCTCGCAATATGCGTTTAGCCGGGAGAGCTCGCAATGAGCGGAGCAAAAAAAAAAAAACACAGAAAAAAAAGGCACTTTTCCGATGGTCCCATATTGAGGGCTCCGCTCCGCGCAAGCTTTCCCGGCTAAACTCATATTGCGAGGGCTTAAACGGAGCAGTGCTCGTAATGTCGAGCGAAAAAAAGAGAGAAAAAGACAGCAGTGAAACATAACCAGCTTTGTCTATTTGTAGGAAACACACTTTAGATGTTTTTAGGGTAAGAAGTTTTTGAGTTATTGCCGTCTGTAACTGAATGTTTCAGGAATATCGAAAACAAAACCAACTGAACCGCGCTTAATTCTGGCGCTCCCCTGGATGTACAGCGCCCTTAGCTTTTGCCTATACTGCCTATTCCACGGGCCGGCCCTGAGTTGGCTCCTGAGTGTTGTAAATACCCGCGCTCACCTCCCTCGCAACAGAGCGCATAGAAGATAAATGACATCAGTACATAATAACCGTTATGATTATTACTAAACCGATACTGAATTATCCGCGTCTGCATCATGGTGCACAGAATAAACAATTAATTTTGACACCCCTAACCTGAGGTGATCCGTTTATCCTGCTGTTCATAATAAAAGTCATTTCTAAAATAGAAATTTCAGGTGTTGGTTAGGACAAAAACTCTTTTTAATATGATAAATATTCCTTTTTATCGAGTGCTGTTGTTTTAAGTTAGAAAACGGTTAAAATCTGCCGTAAATTAGCCCTTAGGCTCGATAGTCAGGCACACTCATGTCAATCTGGCAACCTGCGCTTGCATGGACTCGTCAGAGGCGGCGGGGAGTGAAAATGTGTTTTGATCCAGAAATGCAATACCTAGTTCAACCACTGGGGGTCAAACTTACATACAGCACCTTTAATTATTACATTTACGCACTTGAATACTCAAATCCCCCAGACATCAACATAGAACTGTTGATTTCATTTATGTATTTGCCTTATTATTTTCTATCTAGTAATTGATTAGATTTTATGTAGATGGCTGCACTCCAAAATCATAATTCATTTCCATTTAAAGATTATGAGAAAAAAATGTAATCAAATTTTATTCATGCAATACATAATCGCAGAACAATTCAGCATCGCAATGTCAGATTTTTACAAAACTCAAACTGATAAGAAAGTCAACAATTGAGCACAGGCCCATTTCAAAGGACGTGCATTGTAAAGCAGAGTCATGTTGCTTTCCCAAACAGTTGCTTTATTTGAACACCCTCATGCGAACATCTTTCTTCTCTTTCATCTTATGCAAACACACACACACACAAACACACACACACTACAGAAACCAAGCAGAGCACAATACGGGTTGATTCCCAGTCTCACGCTCACTGAGCTAGTTAACCTGCCTTTCAACAGGATGAAAGTTCCCAGAGACGTGTTCAGCGAGGCGCACGGCGGCAAACAGAGGCTTCAGTGTGAGACCGGCTCAACATACACATCTGAACGCATGGATCAACACTGCTGGTCCAGGGCATCATGGGAAGTGTGCTCGTAAAAATCACTGAACTGACTTACTGCTTTCATTATGTGGCTTAAGTACTAGTGTATGCACAGGCACACAATACTGAAAATCAGTAATAAAGTGGAGCTAATATGCGAAAAAAAACTTTAATATATAAGAATGAGTGAATACAGTCAGCACCTAATGGTTAAACGAGTATTAATTGTATGTTTTTATAATCACAAATGGTCAAAACAGTCTGCAGAAACACTTTGATTGACATTCTCCCTTTGTATGTGTCATTAAAGGGGACAAGCCCCACCCACTAGTGATCATCTCTACCTAATTAGCATAGAATGTCAGTCTTGTTTTTGAATCTGCCACTATGCTGGCACACAGGCATTTGTAGCTCTGCCCAATTTTGAAAAAGAGCACATCTCATTTGCATTTAATACTCATTTGTACTCGCACTATGTAGAGTTGCCTTGAACCAGGCCAAAGATCTGAATTGAATGAGTTGAATTGGCTGTAGTGTATGAGTGTTTGTGTGTGAATGAGTGTGTATGGGTGTTTTCCTGTACTGGGTAGCAGCTGGAAGGCAATCCACTGCGTAAAACATATGCTGGATAAGTTGGCGGTTCATTCCACTGTGGCAACCCCTGATAAATAAAGAGACTAAGCCGAAGGAAAATGAATAAATGAATTTACTAAAAGTCATTTTAGAGTTCCTGCTAAAATATTTAGACAAGTGCTGTTACTTTACCATGTTTTTTGCTCCTCATGACCTGATAGAAACCACTCAATACCATCTTCACCACCCAAATGTTTTAGTCAAGAAAACTGATGCTATTACTGGATTATTTCATTATGTCAATAAAACAAATATATTTGTAAGTTTTATTCTGTAAATAACTTACATCAAAGTTTTCAGACAGTTTATTTTCAGTTTTATTTTCATTTACTCACTTGTTTCAAACCTGTTTGAGTTTCTGTTGAACACAGAGGAAGATATTCGGAAGAATGTGGGAAAAAACAGCCATTGTTTTCATAGTATTTTCAGTTCCTACATTGTTCTGAATATCTGCTTTTGTGTTGATTAATTTTCCTTCAGCTTAGTCTCTATTTCGGATGAACCACCAACTATTCCAGCACATGTTTTACACAGCGGACGCCCTTCCAGTCACAACAGAGTACTGGGAAACACCCACACGCACTCATTCACTGTGGTCAATTCAGTTCATCCAATTCACCTATGGGCGAAGCAAGAAGGTCACTGGGTCGCTGGTTCGATCCTCTGCTCAGTTGGCGTTTCTGTGTGGAGTTTGCATGTTCTCCCTGCATTCGCGTGGGTTTCCCCCGGGTGCTCAGTTTCCACCACAATCCAAACACATGCGGTACAGGTGAAATGGGTTGGCTAAATTGTCCGTAGTGTATGAGTGTGTGTGTGAATGAGTGTTTGTGGATGTTTCCCAGAGATGGGTTGCGGCTGGAAGGGCATCCGCTGCGTAAAAACTTGTTGGATAAGTTGGCGGTTCATTCCGCTGTGGCGAACCCGGATTAATAAAGGGACTAAGCCGACAAGAAGATTAATTAATTCATTCCCCTGTACCGCATGTGTTTAGACTGTGGGGGAACACCCGGAGCACCCGGAAGAAACCAACAGCAATACGGGGAGAACATGCAAACTCCAAACAGAAATGCCAACTGACCCAGCTGGAACTCGAACCAGTGTCCTTCTTGTTGTGAGGCCACAGTGCTAACCACAGAGCCACCGTGCCGCATTTAACAGATTAAAAATCATGTAAATGTAGAATAATTCATGTTAATTTTTAGATGAACTCTCTAATGTTAATAAAATCACGTTGGTACATGCAAATACCACAATTAGACATGTTAAACCCGTATAATAACACCTGTGTAAACTAAAATAGATGAAATGTCCTAAAAACTTCTCCCTCTATATAAAGCAGACGACAGCAGTGTCATATTTTCACAGTAATATCAGCAAATCTGGCCACGAATGTCTATAATATTGGCATGAAATCACATTTCCCAAAATCATTTAGGCAGAAATCGTGATTACCAAGGTCAATTTGCTAAAAGACTTGCAAAATCCGTGCTGAGGCGTATGCTTACAGTAGACCAGCGGATGTAGGTTAGTCGAGTAAATCCCTGAGGTTCAGATGTTAGTAGGTTAAGCTGCATTGACTGTGTGTATGTGTGTGTGCGTGTGTGTGTGTTAGCCGAATCAAGAATTCATGTGACAGGGAAAGTCCATAACACCCAGACGACTACCTGCACACTCTTAAAATGCATGGCTGCAGCAATTATGAAGTGAAGGTGAAAAATTCATGCAGGAAGAGATGAATATTAATGCTTCAGTCACTCGGTTCTGGGATATTAGATTAGATTGGATTCAGCTTTATTGTCATTACACATGTACAATGCAATGAAATGCAGTTTAGGTCTAACCAGGAGTGCAATAAAAGCAAGTGCAGCATACAGATATATAAAATATTGAGGTAAAGTTGGTTTTAAATTTGCACATTCGTTCATTTAACTGTCTCTATATAGTTTACCATGCTAATTTGAATATTCGGTCAGAATTTGCAAGCAAGTATGACTTAAAAACAACATTAGCACTATCTAATAGACTGTAAACACTGCTGAACTTTGATAATCACTGGCTGCAAATATGATTTTGTTATTCAGAATTGGCAAAGAATACTTTTCTGAAATTATATTATTAAGGAGAATGTCTGAATCTCAGAATATGAGACCAACTTTACCTCTATATATAAAATAAAGTACAGTTATAGAAAAATGATGGTGATATATACAGATAGACGTACTTTAAACATTATATACAGGTTGTATTAGCTATGAACAGAGATTTACAATAGATGAATATATGTGCAGGGTGCTATTAATAATCAGAAGTGTGCACATATATATATATATATATATATATATATATATATATATATATATATATATATATATATATATATATATATATATATATATATATATATATACACACACATGTATATACATATATTACAAATGTATATACAGTGGGTATGTACAATTCAAGATGAATGTTCAATGTAGTATGATCAATTCAGAATTATTATACACTTCTGTAGGGTTATGAAATCCAATGTGACCTTTTTCTGTGACTATATAGTGTATTGCTATGTAATAACTCCCAAATACAAGTCTAAAAACGTGGTTTTACTATATTACACAAAACTACTATGTTGTTGGTCATGAGCCAGAGCATTCCTTGGAGAGCCATTTAAATAAACTCCAGGCGTTATTCAATGATAGTCTTACAGCACTTTCAGTGTGATCGACGAAACGTGGTTTTACCATAGTATCTGTGGAGTTATGCAGAAAGCGCTACAGTGATGATGCGCTACCGCAATAATGTTTGATGTTCAGAAGATCTGACGCGTGGCAGCGGCGGCGGCTCGATTGATTAAACCCTGCAACCATGGAAACCGCTGCAATGTATCAACTGGTCGAGTGATCTGCGCGAAGATTAATAACTCCCATTAGCACCACAGTCAATAAAATGAAGCCGAAGCTTACCTTTAAAAGCTGAATGAGCACTCGCTGTGAGCTGATATGTCCGCGAGGGTGTCTTTAAATGATATTCCGCTGGAAAAAAACGCGCGGCGCGGCGGCTGAAGTGGCGTGAAACGGGTTTTTCGGCGCTTATTCGCGGATAGCGCGGAAAGCCACCGTCTTCCCGGACGCCATGACTGTAGGACTGATCCCGAACTGATTTCATACAATAAAACACCGCCTCCAGCCTCCAACACCCGCACTACAGGGAGAAAGAGAAAAACCGCGAGGAAAACAGCGACCCCTGGCGGAGGAGCACTGCCACCATGACAAAATACTGTAGTCATTTTTAGTAAAATACTATTTTTTAAACCATACTATAGTAAAGCGAATTATTGTATTGACAACTATTTGTTCATGAATGATTTAGCATACTCTAGTATTAGCCTTTGTTGTTGTTATGTCGTTTTCATCCACTCTGAGGTGATTTTGAGGCTTAATTTGGCCACACATTTTTCTTGGTTTCAGCATATGGAATGATTATTGGTGACAAATCTTATTTTGACAGGTATTTTTGACAGAAAATGCTTTGAAATTTGTCAAAAATTCAACAATACAGCAAATGTACTACACTTTAATGCTACATCCGTAGCAGTCTTTGCCCCATTGACTTCCATTATAATGACTTCTTTGATTGCAAAGACCTGACACTATATAATCATGCTTTCCTTATTGTTGCAGAAATGGAGACTCATCAGAGCAGGCAACGTTTCTCCAATCTTCTATTGTCCAGTTTTGGTGAGCCTGTGTGAATTGTAGCCTCAGTTTCCTGTTCTTAGCTGACAGGCGCGGCACCCGGTGTGGTCTTCTGCTGCTGTAGCCCATCCGCCTCAAGGTTGGACGTGTTGTGTGTTCAGAGATGCTCTTCTGCAGAGCTCGGTTGTAACGAGTGCTTATTTGAGTTACTGTTGCCTTTCTATCAGCTGGAACCAGTCTGGCCATTCTCCTCTGGCATCAACAAGGCATTTGCACCAACAGAACTGTCACCCACTGGATATTTTCTTCTTTCAGACGTTTCTCTGTAAACCCTAGAGATGGTTGGGCGTGAAAATTCCAGTAGATCTGCAGTTTCTGAAATACTCAGAGCAGCCCGTCTGGCACCAACAGCCAGGCCATGTTTAAAGTCACATAAATCACCTTTCTTCCCCATTCTGATGCTTGGTTTGAACTGCAGCAGATCGTCTTGACCATGCCTACATGCTTAAATGCATTGAGTTGCTGCCATGTGATTGGCTGATTAGAAATTTGCATTAATATGCAGTTGGACTTTAATTAGCCGGTGAGTACCTCTTGCCACTGTATTTAACTACTATAAAACAAACTATTTCTCGTAAAAAGTTAATCAGATGTAAAATTTATTTGGTATATAGAATAGAACTTTCCAAACAAATAATGAATATTATGTAAACAATTTTTAGCATTTAAAGCATTACGATTGACAGGTTTAGTAGTTATAAGTGATGCCAGAAAAGAATAAATTGTTAAAGACTACATTTTTATTGTTCCCCCTACTTTCACCAACATCAAATGCATATATTAATACACTGGTAAACCCAACAGTCAGCGTTATGAAATGAAGAGTGTAGCGAAGTTAAGCGAACTCAAAATTGACTGAAAGTTAATTTAGTAACGCTTTACAATAAGGTTCATTAGTTAATGCATTTATTAACATGAACTAATCATGAACAACACATGTACAGCATTTATTAATCATAATTGAACATTTACTAATGCATTAATAACATCCAAGTCCATGCTTGTTAACATTAGTTAATGCACCATGAGTTAACATGAACTAACAATAACTACTGTATTTTCATTAACTATTGTTAACTAACATGAACAAATACAGTAGAAAATGTATTGTTCATTGTTTGTTCATGTTAAGAAATTCATTAACTAATAAACCTTATTGTAAAGTGTGACCATTAATTCTACTCATTTAAAAAGAGTTATAAACTTAGTGTTGAGGGTAATAGGTTCATTAAATACCTCATTACTTTAACTTAAATGGAGCAAGTTGACAGTAATCATAGATTAGTTTAACTCAAATGGTTTGTAGCCATCAGTTTCCCTTAAATGGTTTGAGTTGCCTTAACTCATTGGGTTTTACGGTACTCGGTTGGTTTGAGTTCTCTTCATCTATTGGGTTTAACTGTGCTCAAACTGCTTTAACTCAAATGGATTGAGTTCACAGCACTCATTAGGATTAGATTTTGAACAAATGGTTTGAGTTGTCTTAACTTGCTTGGTTTTACAATACTCCGTTGGTTTGAGTTCTCTTCATCTATTGGGTTTTACTGTGCTCAAACTGCTTTAACTCAAATGGATTAAGTTCACAGTACTCAATAGGATTAGTGTTTGAACTTAGTTTGTTGAAATCAGTTTCCTCAAGTGGTGTGAGTTACCTTAAACATACTGGGTTTTACAGTGTAGAACAGCAGTGATCGTTTTGACATGCACGATTATCCACTATGGAGCTATAAGAAACCCAATCTAAACTGAACCAAACCGGACTGACGCCGACAGCAATGAAACAGACACAAGGTTCATCATGTCTTGCAGCTTTAATACTGAAAGTGTTGTAAAATGATTAACCAGGATAGATTGCATATCATACAAATGTTCGATGGACACGTGACAAACCGTCAGCCAAACCAAACGGCTTCAGACTTGCGCATTTCCTTCATATGAGAAGCCCTGAACCCAGAGTCGCTGTTTTATTCATGTTTGTGTATTTCTTTGCATGGATTAAGAGAGCCAATGACAGACACTGTTAGGACATCATCATCATCAGCGGAGGAGCAAACGATGCCCGATTCTCCCAAACATCAGCACCAGCCATCAGGACCGGTGCCGAAGAGAAAACAAAAAGCCGAAAGAACAAAACAAAAACAAACTAAAGTCGACCGCAGCATCATCGCTCTGCTGCAGTAGAGCTCAACCAACACCAGTCCATTCAGTCCGATCCGGGGGAGAGGACAGCCGGATACAGCCCTAAATCAGCTTGGGCTTGGGTCGACACACACACACACGCTCGCACACACACAGAGTTGTGACAAAACAACTATAACTGATCTCGTTAGGGAGAAAAGCACAATTTCTACACCAGAAATTCTGAAGATCTACAATGGATGATGGTTAAGATTCATTTCATACCCCTAAACCCCCCCCCCCACGTCCACTCAAGATGAGGCTTCTCGGCCCTTTTTATTTTCAGGATACACACACGCGCACGCAAATGCATTCCTCGATGTTAAAGACGTGGAGATCTCAGGTCCAGCGGCTCAGAGTCACATGACGGTTCTTTGCTCAAAACAGGGAAAGGGCCAAAAGTCTAGATGTGGGGATCGAGGTGCAGAGTTTGTTTAATCCTCATAGATGGGCTGTTTGTTTATCAGGGTTAAGGCTTCGCTCGATTCTCAGGCCGTGTTCAGGAGATCCTGGATGGCCTTCTGCTGCGTCTCGTTCAGCGCTGACACACACTGCGTCCACAGGCCTCCAGAAACCTGCAAACACACAACGGAAATACACACTTGAGTGCAAATTCAGCTTGAGTTTACATAGTGGCAACTGGTGAACCTTTCAAAACAAATGCTGTATGGAAATTAAATTATCAGCTGTCCTTTAAAATTAATCTAAATATTTCCTAAGTGGTGTGTAGAAGAGCAGGGATTTCCTATTATGCTTTTCTTTCAGTTCGATTTATTAAAATGAATAGTGTAAAAAGGTTAATAACAGATTTTTATTATTTGTTTTTTTTTTTAAATTAGGATTTTTTTGTGATATGGATGGATAAACCACATTAAAAAAAAAAAATAATAAAAACTTTAGATTTATTTATGTGGTCTGTAACCATCCATCCCACACAATATGAATAAATAAAAAATAAATAAATATGAATAAAAAATAAATAAATAAACAAAAAAATTATATTAAAAGTTTGAGGTGTATATACATCTATCGCACAAAAAAATTAAAAAATAAAAAAATATTTAAAAAATAAACAAAATTAGAATCTATTTTATGTGGTCTTTATCCATATCACACAAAAAGTAATAAATAAAAAAAAATTATCAAAAATTAAAAATAAATAAATTCTGAAAAAAAAAAAGTTTGTGGTTTATATCCACCCATCCCATAAAAAAATAAATAAATCAAACAAACAAATAAAATCTAGTTTACGTAGTCTATATTCATCCATCCCACAAAAAATAAGTAAATAAAAAAAAGTTATAAAAATAAACTAAATCAAATAAATAAAACTAACAAAATTCTTATAAGTGTGTGGTCTATATCCAAGCAAAAAATAAATAAAATAAATACAATAAAAAAAATAAAATAAATTTAAAAAAAAAACCTAAAGTTTGTGGTCTATATGAATCCCACAAAAATAAATATATAAAAGTAAAAAATAAACAAAAATAATTAACAATAAAAAACACTATAAATGACATGCCCAGAAATGTTCTTTCATATGTGTTCATATTTCTTAAATTTAAAACATCAAGGCAAATATTCAATTAAAACGTAGAATTTAAATTATAAATTAATTACAACTAAATAACCCCTGAAACTAATAACAATTTCAACTTTTTTTTAAATCTCTAAAAAAGCAAAAATGTCAACATGTTTAAAGAGTTTTAACTCACAACGCTGTTATTCAGGTTTCTGTCTGTAGTTTGACACCACCATATAAATGATTAAGTATAATATATAACCGATTTGTTCGCCTCAACACTCCACAACACGCATGTTCATATAATGGCTGAATTACAATAGGAAAAAAAGAAAGCCCACAGATTTGTGGTCTTGTGGCAGTATTTAGAGCGATCACATCCTGAGCAAATGGTGAGCATCTGTAGAATGGGGACGCGTGAGAAATGCTATGTTAATGAAGTTGACACCCCATTGTCTGAGATAATCTTCAGAGCACAGCTGAGAAAGCAGGAGCAACTTTATTTACATTAAGAGTAAACAAACAGTAGAAGACGCTTGAGCTCAGGATGACCAGGAGTTCATTCACACTCCACTGAATTACTCCTGTATCTACAGTCACTGCTACACTAACAACAGACATCCTCATTTCATCTTGCTGTAAACGCATGCATGGTTTAAAACTGAAACTGTATGCTTAATTTAAATATTCATAATTTATGCAAACAGTATGGATAGATAGTATGTAAATACAAAATAATATGCGATTTTGCATAGCTTATATTAATTAATACACGACAACCAAATGAAACTCACTTGTACTTGGCGAATGACGTTGGCCAGTCGTTTGCTGCATCCGTCTTCACCTTTAACTGATTCATTCGCAACACCGTCAGCAATAATGGCGAAAATCTTGGGAAGGTTTGTATTATCGGGTCCCAGGACGATAGGATTGTTACTGCAGGAGGAAACAAAAGACATTAAAACACAAACTGCACACTTAAAGTACACACAGAAACCCTAACCATATTGATTTTGTTAGCTTACATAGCTAGTTGTGCTCAACAATTCACCTTTGCATATCATTAAGAACAGAAAATTCTCAGATTAAGTCTGTCTGAGGTATTGGGTGTGGCTAACACTTAACCACACCCCTGCAGCTGTCACTATGACGAACAGAAAGGGTGAGGAGGAGGAGTCTGTTAGATTGTAATAACTCCCCAATCCTTTTTCCATTTCCATTTTGAATGAAATGCCTACTTTACTACAGCCAATCAGCTTGCAGAAGAAAAGTCAAGCCACACCCACTGTTTGCTCAACTACTATTCAGTTTCTATAGGAACTGCATCACAATATAGGGAGAGGGGTTGTCAAAGCTTCCAGTTCATGTGGACTATAAACTGTTGCCTGAATTGTGTGAGCCCCAGATGTAAGTTTTTAAACGCATTTTGTTGTCCTCTTGTAACGTTTAAACAAATAAAACAAATGCGCACCTTTCGATGAGGTCACAGAGATAATTAAAGGTGTGAACTGCTTCCTCTTTGTCCTCGTTGAGTGGCAGCCAGGAGAGCCAGTGAGGGAGGATTTCGGTGACGTTCACACACTCGGGCCGGTACTTCATGACTTTGGCCACAGCAGAGATGCAGTTCTCAGTAGCGTTCACGTTTTCTTTGGCTCGGGAGTCTGCAGACTGGATCACACCTACGAGGAGCGGGACGGCCTCTGCGGGAACACAAATATAGATTGAATTAAAATTCATAGAGAGTTGTATTACATTCAAAACTCAACTGGAGAGGAACTATGATTTACCATTCAATCAGTTTTCCTGATCATCTGATCATTACAGACTTTAATTTGGCATTTTGATCATTCATTTATGTTAATTTAATTTAAATAAAAAATTTGGGTATACAATAGTAAAAATAAAAAATCTAAAGTATTCCCAAATGAATCATATTACAATAAGAAATAACTAATTAAGGGAATCAGATAACGGATTAAAGTAGCTTAAACACCCAGCAAAAACAGCCCGATCATCAAAACAAATAGCATGTTGTGAACTTAATTACACATGCTCTGACTTAACTAAACCGCTTTAATTTTATTAAGAAAAACATGAGATTTGTAGGCTTGCTTTTTGATTACCACAAAAAAATAAACACATTAAAATTAAATGAAAAAATAATTATAATAATTAAATAAAAACATATAAAAAATTATAAATAATACATCGACATCTCTATAAATTTTTGCATAAATATTATGAAATTTAACTACACATGCCCTTTGACTTCATAAAATTAAAACTAAGAATAACATTTGAGATGCCACGAAACAATTATACAAGTTTAAATTACTTCAGTAAACTAGGCTTCCTTTAAAAAAGAAATTTAAAATAATAATAACAAAAACAAACAAATAAAAATACAAATAAATTATAAATGCATCAATTTAATTATAGTTAATAAATAAATAAAAAGTAAAAAAAATAATAATAAAAACATATTTAAAAACAAAAACATTGTTAAACCGAAACAATTAAGTCAGTCTAAATTACTTCAGTAAACTAGGCTTTTTTGTGATTACTGCAAAAAAAAAAAAAAAAAATTAACAAAAATAAACAAAAAATACAAATAAATTCTAAATGCATTAAATTAAATAGAGTAAAAAAATAATAAATTAAATAAATAGTTAAAAAAATAATAATAATAAAAATAATTTGTTAAACCGAAACGTTTAAACCAGTTTAAATGATTTCAGTAAACTAGGCTTCCTTTGTGATAACTACAAAAAAAATAAATATAATACAGATACACATGTTGCTCGGTTGCAAGACCTGTCAACCATCTAGCCCTGGCATCAACATCTCGTTAATGTTTAAAGTCAGCTTAAATTTTACCATGTTAATTTTTGCTAGCTCACATTGTTCATGCAAGTTACTGAAAAAAGTATGTTGAATTTAATATAGTAATATGTTAGCAAAATGTAAATGAAATTCCAACCGGAGGAAAAAAAAAAAAAAAAAAAAAAAGAAAAGCAAGGATGTCCCACCAGTAAAGGCAGGCCTGTAGTTTTCTCCTCCAAACTGAGCCATGACCCCGACACCGTACGCAGCAGCCTGCCGGACCTCCGGGCTGGTGTCACACAACGACTGCATCATGGGCCGCAGGAAGTACTCAGCGTATTTAAAAGAAGAAGGACTGCAGTGTTCGACGACATCATCAAATATGCACAGACCCCACTGTCTGTCAGCCCAGGGTCTGTGTGGACACTGACACAAACAACACCAGGAGAACGAGTTTAGAAAATGTAGAAGACACAGATCTGACTGAAACTACAGAATACAGTGATTCTCCTCTCTCAAGTTCAAGTTGCTTTATTGGCATGACATTAAGTACAGTATTGCCAAAGCACTTCAAATATGAAATATTAAAACCATAGAAAAATTCATAATAATAATACAGATAAGATAATGACAAAAAAACAATACATTTCATAAACATAATAATAATAATAATAAGTTGAAATTATTTAAATAAGATACATGAGTTTACATTAACCATTTCTTATGGTGTGTAGTAGGGCTGCACGATATTGGAAAAAATTGACATTGCGATATTTTTTTCCCCTGCGATATATATTGCGATATATATATATATATATATATATATATATATATATATATATATATATATATATATATATATATATATATATATATATATATATATATATATATATATATATATATATATATATATATATATATATACTTAAAACTAGGGCTGTGACGGTCACCATGACAACCGCGTCACGGCCGTAGTACGTGACGTCACGCACTTTAAAACACAAATTACTGTTATGTTGCCAAGTATTACATATCTGTTAGAATATAACATTAGGCGCGATTCAGCAAGTTCAAGTTCAACCATGAATCTTGTTAGAAAACGAACTCTTACATCTGGGAACATTTTGGATATGTGCCGACTGAGAAAGGTGAACGAATCAATTTGGATTAAGCTTTTTGTATGGGGGTTTTAAGTAAAGTGTGTTTTAATATTCACTGCTGAGAGTCCAAACACTGAGGAGCAAATCCATCGATACGCAGATCCACGGGTCCCGAACCATGCAAGATAGTGGCGATTGACGGCGAGGGAAAAAAGCCATGTAGGCTTAATCAACTCCTGTCTTCTAAACGCAGAAGCCCAGCTCAGCCAGGCATGGCAGAGGCATTTGCAAAAATGGCCAGATACAAAAGAGAAAGTGATAAATGGAAGACATTGACGAGAAATGGAGCAACATATTTGGTAACTACTTAAGAACGCGCCGCTCCGCAGCGTAGAGAAACCTGCGTCGCGAGAAATGCGGGCGGCGGAACAGAAGGAGAAGCCCTCTCTCGCATGGTTGTGAAAAAGTACCCTGTCTGTGCATTTTCGCTACAAGCACACCGTCTGACAGTGTATTGCTGGAAACATTATAACCCCATTCTTCACTTAAACCGGACAAAGTCAACATGTTAGTTTTTCTGGCAAATAATTTAAAATATGACTACAAAAGGTGGAGAGAAACTACGCTGTTTTTTTTAACATCTGACTTATATTGTTACTAGGTTAATATTTTCTTTGTACTTATAATTATTAATATTTATATTATTATTACACTTATTAGTAAAGTGCCATTTAGACTATTTGTTAAGTTCTTAAAAATGTAACGTTTAATTGTTATTATTATACGGTTTCAAGCAGTTAAAGTAATTTAATATTTAACTACAATATTTATAAACAGTTTTGTGTTGTTTTATTAACAAAAGTTCAAAAATAAACATGTAGCCTACTTTTATACGGATATTTTATTTATTAATATTTAAGTTATTCCGTAATTTTTACATAAAAGGTCAATTAACTTAAGAAGGCTACATTTGTTGATGTACGAGGTCATGGAACATGTTTGCCAGTAAATAATGTTCGCACCACAAAAAAAATAAATAAATGATTAACTAGCGAAAAGGATGCAATAAAAAATGCCAGCGCTTGATATTTCTTCACAATCGGATTCGTACGTGCAATAAGCCGAGACTATATTGCGCCGACAAGAACAAGCCCGAAAACTAAATCTAGAGAGAGAATTAATACTAGTTAATATTAATGATTATAAACACGAACTGCGTTGTATGATAAACCCATCACAATGATGTCGTGATCTTTGCTGAAGAACTGATATGTTATTGCCGTCTCCCCAGCCAGGTTTTCATCTGCTTTTTTTTCCCCCTTCTTCTGGATACAAACAATAAAGTATCAGCGCCAGACCAGTGGTTTAAATTATATTTTCCTTTCCTGATTTCTTTTCTTTTCATTAAAAAATAAATAAATGTTTAAAGTTTTGTATTGCATACCCTATATATTTTTTAAAGATTATCATTCAGCTTACCTGCAGCGCATGAGGTTGTGTGCTGGGCAAATCCCCTTTACTCATGCTACCCATTTCATTTATGACACTGTAAACTTGACTTGGTAGGCTGATCATCTTTAAACTCAAAAGACTGCTTTTGCATAATGTGATGTTTCTTATTACAACTGTTAGCGGTGTTAAAATGAAAGCAAACATTAAAAAGGGTTTTGTTTTATCAATTGTATAGTTTAGTTTTAATAATAGCTAATTTATATAATAAATTATAATATTGATTATTGTGTAGACTACAGTGTCCAACAAAACAATTTTATTAGGTTACTCTAATAGACCAAATCCCTAACTGAAAAACGAATGTGAAAATGACAGGCAGTTGCGTCTTTGCTAAAATTAATTTAACGACAAATTTCTTTTGCTTTTTTCCCCTTTAGAGATCAAAAGAGCTGTATTTAAAGAATTGTTTAACGAAAACATGAATTGAATGCCCAGTTCTTTTCCGTGTGAGTTTAGTGCGCCTCTGCCGCGTCTGCGTTTTTAAGGTTACAGGTGCACCCTGACCTGACGCGGGGACCAGATCTCTGTATTGCTTTAATTTCTCAATTTTCATAACTGCATTGCATTTTCATATGGTAAAATATCAAAATGTATGTTCTGAAAGTAGTAGGAATGACGGGAGTGTTAGTAATTACTAACAGAAAGAACTTTCACTTTTGAGTGAACTGTCACGTGTTATTTTAGTATGATAAAATAAACAAAAATAGTAATGCAGAAAAGTATTTTTCGCTCTGCCAAGCCTTCTCTGTTGCTGTATAGAGAAGCAGCTTGCTCAGTCTCCTTACCCCGGCCCCACCCCGCCCACCGACTCCTGAACGTCTCACTCACTCACTCACTCACGCGGGCATGCACTGCGGTCTCATGAGGAAACGCAGCTTTTTGATATAATGTTTTTCTTGTTCCCAAATACAAATAATTTATCAAGTATTGTTTGAAATAAGTATTCGTAAAAACACGCTATTCGTGCTTTTCCGAATACCGTATTCCGGTTCGGCTTCACCCATAATATATATATAGATTTTTTTTTTTTTTTTTTTTGCTTTGCATCGCACCCTCCTGCGATGTGACTATCGCGGATGCGCACATCGCGATTTCGATGCTAAAACGATATATCGTGCAGCCCTAGTGTGTAGAGTGTATACATATTGTGCAGCTAGTCTAGATGTCAATTCATCCTCTCTAAGTATATGGTAAAGTGTTTCCGAGTCATTTAAATTAAAAAATGAACTGATCAATGTTTCAAATTGGGGGGGAAAGTATTTCTCTAGTCGTGGTGTATTTGGGGCAAAACAGAAGGAAGTGTCTCATCCTCTATTTGGTTTGTGTCACACTGTTTACATAATCTCTTTTCCTGATGCCGAGTTCAGACTGCGTGATTTTAGCCCCGATTTTGGCTCGCCGACAGGTTTTGAGAAATCGCAGACAAATGCTTGAAATCACAGGCAAATTGCTGCTCGTGCACGTGAGTGACAGTCACACAGTATGAACTATCAAAGACGCGATCTGAGAGAATCGCCGATGAGTCGCCGATGCCTGTGAGATATTTGGCGTGCTGAATATCTGGAGCTGTCGGCGATTCAAATCATGTCGTGTGAATTGAGTTGACTGAAAATAGCATCAGCGGTCGCCTACAGCCAATGAGAGAGCGGCATTCACTTGTGTGTGTGTGTGTGTGTGTGTGTGTGTGTATAGCTGCTGCAGGCCAGCGGGAGGCTGGGGGAGAAGTTAAAAGCGCTCTTTTTCTGTTTATTTGGACCCACGAAATGGAGGAAAAACTAGTGGAGGTTTGACAGGACTCAGGAGCAGCCGTGTCTGTTTGACGTTTCATATAGAAAGAACTTAGTTTATTAGCAACGTTAAGGAGAAACGGCTAATTCCCTTTAAACCCAGGTGAGCAAACATGTACATGTTCTACCCCATTAAAGGCTTCTCTCTCATTATGTAGTCAATAACAAAAGATATACGACGTGTTTTTGGCTGTGAGACGTAGTTTGGACGAAGTTATCGGCGATTCTTCCTATTCTAAAGTCATGCAATGTGAAAGTCCCTGTCGTCGATCCATCTTTCAGTGACAAAGCAGCGACGAAACGCTAGCCCAGATAGTCATGCAGTGTGAAAACATCTGTGACACGACTACTTTGAAAATCATGCAGTCTGAACTCGGCATTAGGAGTCCAGGATTTTTTATGTCTGCCTTTTTCTATTTCTCCATTTTTATTTTTTTTTATCTCTCTCTCACACACACACACACACACGCAATGCATGCCATCATTTCAATAAACAGAGCCATCGAATGATATGGACAACTTAACATTTAATTTTCAAACATTCAGTTTAATTTTAATCTGGACTAAAACGGAAATAAATTCTGACTAGTCTGATCACTTATTATTTTACACTACTTGATGCATTAGAAAGAATTGATAGTAAGAATGAGCAAAAACAGCAGTAGACAACATCTGAAATTGATCACAAATGTTCTTAAAAATCCTCTTAAGGCACAGTAATGGTGTTGTTCAACAGCTTCAGGAAAACTCTCGATCGACTTCAGATATTAACTACTGAATATGATGTAAAGGGATTTTCATAATAGCATACGAAAACTTTGATTCAGATCAGTACATTATACTGTAATGCATTCGAGTCTTCAGAAAGACATGTTTTTTTTTCCATAATGAAACTAATTGCAATCAATTAGAAAATCAAAATTAGAAAATTATAAAAGCAGTTATTCAGTTGGTGGATGAGGGGTAAACCTTCTTTATAAAATCCTGGAGGGTCTAATCCAGGGGTGGGCAAACTCAGTCCTTGAGGAACGGTGTCCTGCGTAGTTTTGATCCAACACTAACTGTTACGGTTGCTGTTTAATGGTGGGATTTTTGCGTCCCGTTCAATCCATCGTTTAAAACACCAGGTAAGAAGTGAATGCCACTTATGTATTTGTTTTGTTTTTAGTTCAGAATAGGTAAGATTACGGCTCTGAAGATTTTTCTTTTCTTTTACTTTTCTTGTTTCTAGCGAGGTAAGGGGTTTACTTATGAGTTAGTTTTAATTGTTTTGTTATATTTATATCTCTGATTTGGCTTCACTAGCGTCCCCTTACTCTTGAGTTGACCTAATTTTGTTTGATACTTTGTTTGTTACTTTATTATTGTAATTATTTTTCTTATTGTATATATATTTGGGGCATTATTCTGATTTCACTTTTTTAATCACTTTTGTTGGCAGTTTTGTTGTTTGTGTCTTTCACTTTAACCCATCATCTTGTAAAAGAACCACACCTTTTAAATGTTATTACTTTTACCCTAGACTAACATCAAAGAGGTAGTAACAATAATCCAACACACCTGAACATGCTGATCAGTGTCTTCAAGATCACTTAAAATCTATAATCAGGTGTGTTTGATTAGAGTTGAAGCTAAACTGTGCAGGACACCGGCCCTCCAGGACCTAATCCAAAGAGTGAATGATAATCTTTACTTACAATCAGGTTGACGATGAGCTGTAGAAGCTGCTCGAACCACGGCAGAACCTTCTCTCTGTAGCTGCTGAAGATGGAGTGCAGGATGTCTGAAACCTTGGTCAGGATGTAGACGTCATTTTCATCCTGAAACAGATCAGTAGTAGATTCAAAATCAGAATTTAAAAAAAATTAAAATAAATAAATAAATAATATTTGAGAAGCTCACCTCATCCTGTAGCGTCTCCTCAACCTGCTCATCATAGTCTTCATCCTGACGTTTGGCTGCATAGAAGACTCATTTTCACTTAAACTTGCATCTAGAATTATTAACCCTCAAATGCATTTAAAACCCTCAACGCAACTTAGAAAATCTGGCACTCTTAATGTTTTTGTAAAGTTTAGCACAGTTATATAATAATAAAATAATATATATAATATTAATAAATAAAACACCTTTACTGAAACTTTAAGGACTTTTGGCTAAAACTGACCTCACTGCAGTGAAGGTCAAAATATTCAAAAATTTAGTAAAAATTCAGTAAAAGCTAAAAATCAATCCACAGATATAATCAACACAACTGGTTTTAGCTTTAAATAGTAATAAGATGTGTTTCTTGATCAAATCATTCCACCAAATGATTTCTGAAAGATCATGTGACACCACAGAATCTTAAAAATTTATTTTTAAATGAAATCCCAACAGATAACACTACTTTAAGCGATCATTGTATTGTAGCTTGGTACAGCAATCTGAGTGTGTCAAGCATGAACAGGTTGAGCAGCCTGATGAAGGTGGCAGGCAAGATCATTGGTTTTAACCAGACTGGTCTAATGGTAATCTACTATAACTATGTTCTAAGGAGAGCTCAGGGTATCCTATGCACCCTGGATCACCCACTGTACTCTGTATTTCAAATTTTTATAATGGTGGCTATTAGCTCATTAAATGAGTCCAGGGGGGAGGGGGATGTCTCTATATACTGATGTATGGATGTTGCGATTTTTATTTATGTGTACATGGAACTTCGCCTGTGTTGTTGTACCTTGTTGCAATTTTAGTTTCCCTAACAGGATAATAAAGCCGAGTCTGAATTTCTGACAATATTGCAGCATTTCTGATCTAAACCTCAGCCTAGCAGGTTTTAAGTGTCTTCTGAGTGGCTCACCTTGTCGGACCTCCTGGTTTTTAAAGTGCTCCTCCAGTTTTGCTTTCAGGATGCCGCCGAGCTCCTCAAAGTGTTCATTGTTCAGGCATCCGTCACCCATCAGCTCGATGCACTGAGAGACACAATCAGAAGAAGATAAATAAACCAACAAACACTGAAGCTGCCATAGGTTCTTGCTTTAAAGCCAAACTTCCTGACATTTACTGATAAAATAGCTGAATTTCCATGACCAATGAGCACAGGGCATACAAAACTGAAAAATATCCTCTTTTTCATCTGTTTGGGTGCTTAAGCCCAAAGAAATATGTAAAAAATATCTTATTAAAAAAAATTCTTCCAGTCCAGCTTTTTTTTTTATATTGATTAGATTATAACCTTAATAAAACTGATTAATAAATTATAATTATTCTTTTACATAATACTTTAAATACAAGACTAAGTACCAGTTGTGGAGAAATGATAATGATAAAAAAATTGGCCAGTGAATGTTTATGCCACCTAATACAGACTACACTTCTATATAAAAAAAAAACCCACCATATCAATTTAAATTGATTAAAATGGAAAGTAAAAGGTTAAATTAATAATAATAAAAAATATCCCTGACATCCAATGACCTCCAGTGATTTACCTTAGCGAATGAATGCATGATTTCTGACAGCACGTCTGAGTCTGGTTCAGTGCCGATGGCTTTGATGAGGGCGTCACACATGAAGTGCCACATCTGAGTGAGGTATTCTGGGCCACGGACACGAGCGCACTCCAGCAGCAGAGGCATGGACTCCGCGGCAGCCACTCGCACACGTTCAAAACACATGTTAAGGACCAGTACACAATGCAATATGAATAAACTGACAACCATTAAAACAAAAACAGGATCCATCTACACACACACACAAAAAAAAAAAAAAAAAAAAAAAAAAAAAGTCTTGTCCTTCACTTGTTTCCAAACCTGACTGCATTTGTTGAACACAAAAGGAAGATATACTGGGGGGAAGCCACTGACTTCCATGGTAATATTTAACACCTACTACGGAGTACAATGACTGCTTTTTTATAGCATTGTTCAGAATATCTTGTTTTGTGTTTAACAGAAGAAGCATTCATAAAAGTTTGGAACCAGTCGAATGTGTGAATATTTTTGGGTGAACTGTCCCTTTAAGACAGTTGACCTCCCAATCATCCCCATCCACCGTATTGGTTCTATTACAATCCACTCCCCCTATAGCTGGTGTGTGGCGAGCGCACAGGCACCGTTGTCCTGTGGCTGCCATTGCATCATCCAAGTGGATGCTGCACACTGGTGGTGGAGTGGTATGGCCATACATGACAAATGCACTATATAAATACACATTATATTACATTAAGCACCATTCTGGATTGTCAAAAAAAAAGCACCATTTAAATAAAAAATAAATAAAAAGCATGCACTAAAATCTCAGCATTAACACAAAGGAAAAACGTTTGACCATCACAAATTAAACGGAGTCTCCTGAAGGATATCATCATGGAAGTAGAACTTGAGCAGAGGAACCATCAGCTTCACCACCTGCTCTGTGTATTCAACAAAACCCTCCTTCAGCTCTTTAGCGTAGCACACCTGATGAACAGACGGCAAAATAAACATTCATTATTAAATAATCACTATAATCACTGGTATGTTGTAAAGACACCTGCCAAAATAAAAAAATAAAAATACATGGTTTTTCTAGAAACATTTATTCTTGTGGAGTAAAAAAATAAATATGGCAAGACACTGGAGGGAAACAGAAAATGAAAAAAATCAATGCAATAAAAATAAACCATAACTTTAAGCATTGCTATTATTTTGTGCTTTAAATCGTCTTATTTACACATGATAGTGCTAACGTGTTCATTTGCATGCATTTCTACTTCAAATCTGAACATCAGATTTCGAGTTTAAAATTAGTGACAAATTCAAAAGGTTTTTACAGAGGAAATCTCATTAAAAGTAACTTAATGATTCAGAAAAAAATAATACTAAAAAAAACCTCAATTTATTGTAGAATAAAATGTTAAATTATGCAAATCTCTCTAGTTAACTTATATAGACCTCAATAAAATGGTTAAATTTGGTGCAGGCACTGCTGAAGTGAAGCATCATGACTCAAGTAGGGAGAACAAAAAACATTGTGGAAAAAGGTATTATAATAGAAATCTACAGGCACATATTGGTGTATTTACTTTAATGCATGTAGTTTTCTGTACATGAGAAGTGTGATAGTTTTGCATTAGGTTAAAGCACATGTCTGGATGGTGGATCATCTCACCAGCATCTGGCAGGCCGTGGCCTTTTCCTCCAGTCCTGCAGTCTTAATGCCAAAACTCTGCTGATCGCCCAGATTCACAAACTCCCAGCCGTCATCTTCAGACATGTTCTCCATGTCCTGAGCTGATAAAATATAAATAAATCAGTCAATAACAACATGAAAGAGCTGAATAATCAGACTGAATTACAGATAGAGACATTATACAGATCTAGTAGTTAACCTAATGCAAGATGTGTGTGCACTTGTGTCATTTAAACATGCTGATCTGTGTATTAAGGGAAACAAAAGTTGTAATTTACTGTAGATAAAAGGCAGAAGGATTGTTAAAAAAAAAAAAAAAAAAAAAAAACCTTAATGTAATTGACTAGTGAAAGCTTTTGCTATTTGGCCCACTTCAGCCTAGCTAGCATACATTTGCCACAAACAAAGGAATCATTTTTGGATGCACAATATATACAAAAAAATAATAATAATAAAATCATAAAAAGTATTAAATAATAAAATCTGCATAAAAATTTAATAAAATTTGCAAGTGAACAGTTTTAACTTGCTGAATTTAGCAAGTGAATAGAAACATTTTAAATAACTATAATTGAAACCTAAATTTAAAAATCCTTGTAACTTGGTTAACAAAGGGTGAAAACCTGAAAAAAAGTGGAAAAAATAAATAAATATATAAAATAAAAATAAAAAATAACAAAATTAATAAATAAAAATTATTATTAAAAATAAAAAATAATTAATAAATTAAAAATAATGCTTGCATGCATTTAAATGCAAATTGTGAACAATTTTTCAATTGTATGTATTTTGATGGCAACCAAAATCTATACCATGAGACAAAACAGCTACAAAAATGCTTGCACGACAAATAAAACCTAAAATTACATTTAAAAATATTTTAATTAATTAAATAGAAACTAGATTCATGGAAATTACCTCATGTTTGCATGCAGCTTTAGATACAGATTGTGAACTGCATCAACTCGCTAACTTAAGTGAACAAACCCGTTTTAAACAATAACTATTAATAATTTTATAATATAATTAAAAACTAAATGTGAAAATCTGAACTTGATTAAAACATAAAAAAGTGAAAAAATAAGAAAATTATACAAGTATATAAAAATATAAATTATAATAAAATAAATAAAAATAAAGTTTACATGCATTTCAATGCAAATTGAACAATTTTACATTATGTATTTTGATGGCTAGAAAAATCTATACCATGAGACTCAGATCTACAAAAATAAGAAAATGGTCTCACACACGACAAATAAGAACTAAAATTACAATTAAAATATATTTAAATTAATGAATTTAAATAGAAACTAGATTCATGGAAATTACCTTAAGTTTGCATGCAGCTTTAAATACAGATTGTGAACTTGCTAACTTAAGAGAACAAACCCGTTTTAAACATCACCTATATTAATAATGTCATAATATAATTGAAAACTAAATTTGAAAATAAACTTTATATACATGTCTAATTTTTACCCCTTTTTTAACAAGTTTGCATGCATTTTTAATCTGAAGTTGTGAACGCTATTTTTACATTTTATACATCGTGATGGCTAGCAAAACACACCATGGGATGCGCAGAGCTATTATAAGGACAGAGTTAAAATAAAACCCTCTGCAAAATTTAGATGTTGGACTGCAATACCCAATTCAACCACTAGGCCAATAACACAAGGCAATTTTAGCCATTTGCATCCCAAACACAAGTGCTCTTACTGTCTAGTAGGGCCACTTCAGGTTTAATGGACGCAGTTTTCATCAGCGGCCCCATCACCACAGGCAGATACTGCTGAAACTCCTTCCCCAGGATCTTACACATGCGGGCCCATGCAGAGATCATGTAAGAGATCTGGAGACAGGAAAGAGAGCAGCTCGAACACACATGGAGACACTCTGGGTCCGTGATGAAGCTTATTTTAGCTTTTGCTGACCTGCGGATCGTCATCCTCCAGGTCATTGAAGTCAGTCTGAGTCTTCAGGAGGAGCTGCATCACCGCTGAGGCGTCCGGCATGAACTGCGGCACAAACACACATTAAGAACAGGTTACACTAACACGAATCAGGCATTCAAGTCAGTCAAAAATGGGGTTCAAGAGAGACAAGAAAATATATACGGGATTTATACAGTTATTTAGGATTAAATAGAGAAAATCCTAAGATTAATCAAATATTATACTATAAAATATTAGGGAAACACTTTAGGATAATGGTCCATTAATGTATTTATTAACATTAGCAAAGTATGAAATTGTAAATGTATTTATTAATGATAGTTTAACATTTACTAATGCATTATTAAAATCAAAGTTGTGCTTGTTTACATTAGTTAATGCATTGGGAGTCAACATCAAATAACTATTTGCCCTAAATAACATTAACAAAGATAAACAAAGCAATAAATGTATTACTAATTGTTTGTTTAATACTAGTAAATAATGGACTGTTATTTTAAAGCGTTACTAATATTAGTGGATAGAAAAGACCAAAATAAAACCTAAAAAAAAAAAAAAAAAAAAATTCAGGGTTTCTACAGGTTTCCCAAAGTACAATTTAAGACATTAAGACTCTTATGAATGAAATATTATTAGACTTAAACAGGGCTAAATGCTATTGATTTTTTGAATATCCCAGTTGGAAAAGATTTCCACTTGCCAACAAAAAAAAGATTATAATTTGATACATTTAATACAATAATAATATAATAAAAAAAATCTCAGGACATTATCATCAGCAGTAAACAAATGAAGAACTTTAAAACAAATGTTACTGTAAGTCTTTAAATGCTATTTTAAACAGTTAAAGGTTTAATTGAGATTAGTTGTTGGTGATTGTATGGGTGGTAATGGCCAGACTGATTAGATGAACATGAACAAAGGAAAATAAAGACAAGTATTTATATATATATATATAAAAAAAAAAAAAAAAAAAAAAAAAAAAAACAGTAGATTAAAGACCCCCACGGACACCCTGATTTTAGTAAGAATACTTAAGATCAAATAATTAAAACATTTAAATAAAAATAAATACATTTTTATATAAAAAAAATTATTTTATATATATATATATATATATATATATATATATATATATATATATATATATATATATATAAAAATAAATAAACCAAACAAACAATTTTTTTGTTTAAGTAAAAAAAAAGGAAAATATGCATGTACATGTATGCATATTTTTATTTATTTATTTATTTAATGTTTGTTTGTATATATATATATATATATATATATATATATATATATATATATATATATATATATATATATATATATATATATATATATATATATATATATAAAAATAAACAAAATTCATTAAACTGGATTAATAAATTATAAAAGGGTAAAATATAAATTAAACTATTTAAAAATGAATATACAAAAAAAAAAAATCAGAAATAAAAACTATTAAAATGATCTAAATATTTAAAATAAATCATTTAGAAAATTTAGTGTAAAAAGTGTAAAAAATAGTGTAAAAAATACATAAAGATTGTAATCTGAAACTGAAGCATTAAAAGAAACTAGTATTGAATAACTTTAAAGGATAAATTTGATTCAAATAAGTAAATAAACCTGACATTATAAAGCAGAGTTATCGGTTTACACGATCACCTTCTCTTTGCCCACAGCCAGGCCGATCAGGCTGATGCACTCGATGGTTTTTCCTCGGAGCAGACGAAGCTCTTTCTGAATGGCGTTTTCTACGATGTGTTTGAGAGACGGCATGAACAGATCGTAATACGGCACAAACTTCTCCTCCGCGGTATCAGCCACCGAAGCGATGGACGTCACCACCTGCTCCAGCACCAGTTTAGTGCCTTTCTGGATCAGCTGGAGGATTAAAACCCAGATATACAGAGAATTAACTCGCCACCATAACCCAATTAGCAAAAAATGTCAAAACACAGCAAATATGGGAATTCACACTCACACAAAACCTAATATCTGAATTGAGGCTCAATTCAATTTCAATTCAGTGAGACTAAAATGAAAATCAATTCATTTCTGAATCAAACTACAACGGCCTCAACCCAGATCAGACTAAATCTCACCACGATAGCTTTGTGCACCTAACAGGAGAGAAAATGCATGAATAAACTGGTATCCAGAGCTAAACTCATTACAGGAGGAGCTTGTTAATTAATGCAGTAAATGAGTAGGCCTTTCACAATCAAGTCAAGCTGTGATGAACAACAGAACTCAATACATCCATTATGAGATTCAAAATACATCACCAGTCTCTACTGAATCAAACCTGAGCTCAGTTTTAAACAGACAGTGCTGTATGCTTTTCTTATTAACACCACTTGCGTTGCTATACCACAGAGAACAAATATTTGATCATGACAGGCCTGTGAAATGAGTGGTCATGTCGTACCTCCTGCAGCTTGGCCACCATGATGACGTGCAGATGCTGGACGAGGCTGTCCAGATACGGGACGAGCAGGGTTTTAGGACAGTCCTCTGTGAAGTTGATGAGAGCGGCTGCTGCGTGAGCCTGAACGCGAGGGTTCGACTGATCCTCCATGGTCTGCAGGAGCGCAGAGATCACCTACACAACCAGGAGATGACAAAACCTCCAATTAATCGCTGTGCAGCTCTATTCAGGAGCCATCTTAAATTCAGGATCACTGTGATCACAATATTTCAACGATTTAATTATTAATTTAACTAATAATCTTAACTTAATCAATAGATAATACATAATATTAATAAGCATAATAATGAATGTATAATAAATAGTCTATTAATACTATAAATAATAATTAACAATATTTTACTTATTTTTATAATACATATTATAATTATAACAATGATGATGATAATTATAATAAAAATAATAATCGACAATATTAATACATACTATTATTATTATAACTATGATGATGATATTAATAATAAAAATATTACAGTAAAAGTATTTTACTTTTTTATAATAAATATAACTACAACGATGATGCTAATTATTAATTATAATTAATATATTAATATATAATTAATTAATTAAGATTATTATTAAATAAACAATATTATTTATATAATAAATGAATATTAATAAATTCTTAATTTCAACAATATTTTACTTTATAATACATATTATTATTAGAACTATGATGATATTATTATTAATAATAATAATAATAATAATAACAACAACAGCATTTTACTTATTTTTATAATAATATATTATTATTATTATTATTATTCTTAACTATGATAATAAAAAATAATAATATTTAAGCCAGTTATTACATTTAATAAATCACAAGTGTTATTTAAAATCGCCTATTATTACCCATAATGATGATTACACAGCTCTCTAAAATACTTTATTCTGATTGGTCAAAAATCATGATATTCCCATGCATGTTATTCTCAGATGTTCGGCACTATCTTGCTACCAAAAATAAATAAATGGGTAGGAAAGTGAAGGCTGCATTGACACTTAATTAATGGTAATTTAATTAAAAAAAAAAACTTGAATAAATCTAGCAAAAAGAATGTTGCTATATTGCTTAAAGTAATGCAGTTGTAGTATTTATTACATTATTATAACGTATTGTAATTGAATGCAATTTAAATGTACATCAGGATTCCTATATAATACAAAATTAAAAATGTACATTGCTTTTCTTAAATGTACCTGCTATTTAATTTCTGAAATAATTTGAAATCATAAGAAATAAAATACAAGCCAATGACCATTTTAAGAGCCACTTGCAATTAATTTTTTCAAGCTCACACAAATAAAATAACCACACCCACCCCTATTAAAATCAAGCCAATACCTTGTCATGGAATTTCTTCTGGAAGGTTGGGGCGAAGTCTGTGGCCATCTGTCCAATAGCATTGCAAGCAGCGTATCGAACCCTGGGGTGCTGAAGGGGTTAGAGATCAGTTACAGCACTACAAACCCACAAAATAAATAAAAATTAAAGCTGCCTTCAGAGTTCTTACTGGATCCTGACAGAAGAGCAGGACGAAGCTGACAATTTCACTCAGAATGGCCTCCATCTGTTGATGACAGCCTTCGCCAATCGCAGACAGAGCCATCAGACCCGCGTGCCGGTACTTCCAGTCCGCTGCAGGAGACACCACAGCCATTCTGAACTGAGCAGATATTCATTGCACTTCTGGAAGTGCTAATATAGCAGATGCATTGACTCACGGTTCTGCAGCATCTGCATGATGTGCTGTTTAATCATGGGAAGGATGATCTTTCCTCCAAGGCCACATGCAATCCTGTCCAGAGCACTTTCACCAGCAACAGCATTACTGAAAAGAGATCATATAACACTTCAAGTAAAACCACTTAACCATCCTGTGGTCTTATTCTGTATATTGCCTAATTATGTTGTATATTATAATCGTATTCTATATACACTATTCGCCATTTAGGTCAAACATGTTCCACCTTCACCAAACTTTTCAAATCTTTAAAACTATTTTGCATGAAGAAAATGAAGAAGCTCATCTCAGTCACAGTGTAGATTTCACCAATGATTAATCAAAGAGCAGAACTTGTCGTTGAATTAAGTGCACATTTTCTTAAGCTAAAATTACCTGCATAAGCGAAAATAGTCAAGTATACAGTTGAAACCAGAAGAAGTTCATATACACTCTAAAAAAGGAACATAACCATTTTTTTTTAAATGTCTGATGGTAAATCATACTAAACATTTACTATCTTAGGTCCGTTAGGATTACCTAAATGGATTACATTTGCTAAACGCCAGAATAATGAGAATTTCCTTGGTATTTTTGTAGCTTTGCTTTTAAACTGTATAACTTTGGTCAAATGTTTTGGGTCTCCTTCCACAAGCTTCTGACAGTAGTGTGCAGGAATTTCAACTCTGCCCACAAATTTTCTATAGGATTGAGATCAGGGCTTTGTGATGGCCACTCCAAAACATTCACTCTTTTGTCCTTAACACATGTTAACTCATTTGGCAGTGTGCTTAGGGTCATGGTCTGTTTGGAAGACCCATTTGTGGCCAAGTTGTAATGTCCTGGCTGATGTCTTGAGATGTTGCTTCAGTATTTCTCCATAATGTTCTTTCTTCATGATGCCATCTCTGCTGTGAAGTGGACCAGTCCCTCCTGCAGCAAAACAGCCCCACAACATGATGCTGCCGCCCCCATACTTCACAGTTGGGATGGTGTTCCTAGGCTTGTGCGCTTTCCCCTTTGTCCTCCAAATGTAACACTGCTCATTATGACCAAACAGTTCAATCTTAGCTCCATCCAAGCACAGGACATGTCTCCAAACATGAGTCTTTTTCCCCAGAGTCATTTAGCTAATGGTAATCTGGCTTTGTTGTTGATTCTGGCTTGTTGATTTATCATGTTGTCACACAAGGAAGCAGTGTGTTTGAGCTTTTCCCTAAATGCTATTCTACAGTTGTGCCTCACATTACCTCAATTGTTGTCAATCAGCCAATCAGAAAATTCCAAAACCTTCACATCATCATCTGAGCTTTTTCAGAGGCAGAATAATCGTATTGTATGGAAACTTGACTTTCAAGAAAAGTAATAACAATTTCTCAATAAATCTCTCTCATTATTCTGCTATTAAGCAGAACAGAAACACATGCAAAAATCCTGACCTACCAAAAAGAGAAAGTTTAATCACATTAACATCTGACTTTTTTTTAAATGGTTTGTGGCTTTTTATACAGTGTATGTAAACTTCTACTTTTAACTGTATATAGTTTTTAAAAAAACATGTAATGGTACCCAGGTCATGTTTTAAATCCAAGTCAACACGAGGGTTAAGCTGAAACCAAAATCGTAGACTTTCCAGCTCCAATACCCTCACATTCAAGCACTTCATTTAGGGAGATGTTTCAAGTGAGCAAGGTTACAATATGTTACCTAGTAAGGCACCACATAGATTTTTGGCCATGCGACAGATCTGAAATCCTATTTCTTTTAAATTAAAAACAAACAAAAAAATTAGAATATTGTTATTAATGTTTGACTTTCATTGAAAACATTTGAGTACAAGAGCATAGGCTTTAGGATAAATGATTTTCCGTGCTTCATGGGTCTACAAACTAACAAGAATTCAAATTTATTTAAATAAAAACTGTGCATTTCCCAGTGTTGGGTTTCACCTGGAAGGGCATCCACTTTGTAAAACAAGTAGCCGGTTCATTCTGCTGTGGTGACTCGATTAATAAAAGGAACTAAGCCGAAAAGAAAATGAATGAAAAACACCTGTGGAATCCCAGTTTAACCAACGTGTCTTTTACAGCAGCAAAACAATTAACTACAGAGATCAAATGCCAACAAGCCAGCCAAGAAAACTAGATGCCATAAAAAAAAAATTTACAGTATGCCAATTACCTATTGCTCAAAAATACCTAAAGCCATATGCACCCAAATGACCAATCAGATTCAGAGCATAGAACGGACTGGTATACACCACCCCAGAACGAACTTTAATAGTGCACAAATTAAACTCACCTGTCGAAATCGTCATCCTCCAGTTCATCAGCCATGGCCCACTCCTCATCCTCCTCCAGATCCACCATCATAGTCAACATCTGAGGCACTGAACACACAATCAGTATTACACAACTGCAATTAACTAGCATTAAGAAGCATTTGAACCAAGTCTAAGAATAAGAAAGTGTTCTACCTTTATTAATTCAGAAGTTAAATGGGACACAGAGCATGTCAGATTCTAGAGAGCATTTGCTTGGTCAGAAATTTGAGAAACTGAAGTATGTTGCGAAAAATCGTTGATCCATTACGAGAGAAGTGTCAAACTGCAAGCATTTGTGTTTATATATTCCAAAAGCAAATAATTTCACTGTTTTGTAGCCCACTAGTTTGGATATCCTTAAAACTAACATCTAAGAAACTATTTTAATATCACAGGACTTAAAAAAATAATAAAAAAATTGCTTCAAAAGTAAATTCCTCACATAATTAAGATCAACACAATGCAATAAAATATGCTTCATGAAGTGCTTTTTACAAAGAGAGCATGTGTGAGGATCTTCTCAATGTATTAAAAACTGGTCACCGTTGAGTTTTACCAACATTTGGACATAATTAGCACAGCTCTGGAAATTATCCGAACATCACGACAAGTTTAAAAGTGTCTCACCGCTCTGAGCAACGATGTTGGTGTGTTTCCTCAGCATGGCAGCTGCAGTTTCAGACAGCGTGACGATGACTTCCAGAGCAAGCTGACGCTGCATGTTGGTGAGGTTTGTGTCTGCACACAGCTGGAGTTAAGAAGAAAAACTCAATTAACCAGACTGTGACAAACCTTATTCTACACTGAGCAAAAGCCATGACATGGTTTGGACATTTATTTTGCACATATCTTGCATCTAATCTTGAAAATAAGTGCTTGATTTGGTCCGTGATGTTGGAAGACTGGGACCATGAGAATAGTTTGTGATATGGAGGGGGTCGAGCACTCAAAACAATTAAGCAGCACTGATTTAAAGCATCACTCTTTAAGCATCATGGTTTAAATGCTCATGACATGTTTCTGCAACCGGGCTGTGGAAGCTGCATGGAAATGTCAGCCACCACGCATTAAATTGCAGAGATCAATGTGTGCCCGTCAAACACAACCTCAAGCATCAGCACCGATGAGCTGTCTTAAGGAACCACAAGGCACATGAGGTTTTAATGCAGGATTCATCCGCTCAAGATCAAATCATCAACCGTCTGCACATCCTCTCACCTTCAGGCTCAGCTGCAGAGTGGCTTCTAGGTTTGGTCTCAGGTATTTGGGGGCCGTGTCTGCAATCTCCACCAACGACTTCAGCACAGAGTCATCACCACGGTAACAGGACTCATTCACTGCCTGATTGAGGAAGAGAACACATCGTTGTAGTTCATATTCTTGCACCAGATCACCAGAAATTAAATTTAACCTCTCAATTGATCCCAAACCTTTAGGTTTGTTTCTCTTTCTTCTGAAAACTAGAATATATTTTGGGAAAAAAAAAAAAAAAAAAAAGAAAAACTACAAACTATTGACTAATACAAATTGTATTAGGTTTCTATAAATATTATTATTATTATCGTGAACGTTTTTAAATTAAATTTTAGCACAATCACTTTTACATTTTCTAATTTTTCCAACACTTTACAAGTGTGACAAGTTACACATTTGCATACAAAAACATTTAAAATTTTAATTTCAAAGACCGCAGATTAAAATAATAATAATAATAATAATAATAACAACAATAGGGCGAAGCAGTGACGCAGTAGGTAGTGCTGTCGCCTCAGCAAGAAGGTCGCTGGTTTGAGCCTCAGCTCAGTTGGCGTTTCTGTGTGGAGTTTGCATGTTCTCCTTGCGTTCGCGTGGGTTTCCTCCGGGTGCTCTGGTTTCCCCCACAGTCCAAAGACATGCGGTACAGGTGAATTGGGTAGGCTAAATTGTCCGTAGTGTACGAGTGTGTGTGTGTATGTTTCCCAGAGATGGGTTGCGGCTGGAAAACTTGCTGGATAAGTTGGCGGTTCATTCCGCTGTGGCGACCCCGGATTAATAAAGTGACTAAGCTGACAAGAAAATTAATAAATAAATATTATTAATAATACAATTAAAAATTACAGGGAGATCATACAGCAGGCACTTGCTCAGCTCATTTTATGCACAAGCAGAGATTAATTCAAGTTTAAATAGTTAATCAGAAGTCATTTAGTCATTAATTACTATAAAAGTAGCAGTTTTAAGCACTTCATCCAAAATCTAAGCACGTTTAAAACCTTGAACGCTAAATTACAGTTCAAGCATATTCAAGGATTTCTGGCACCCGTAAAAACCCTGTTTTATAGAATGATTGCAGGTTTTCCAAATATCTTATTTTCAACAGAAGTATTTCATATCTTAAGCAGAAGTCATTGGTAAAATATGTGGTCAGAAGCGCTTCACCTGCAGGATGCCAGGAAGAAGGTCAGAGAAGTGTTTCAGCAGGGCTGTGTTTCCCTCATTGGACAGGATGAAGGATGCAGCTGCACGTGCAGAGAGGGTTCGAATCTGAACAAGAGGGAGAAAAGAAAGAAAGTTAAGAGTCACCCTTGGCCACTTCAATTATTTAAGGCAACTTAATATGCAATCTGAACATACCATAGGTTGTTTTTTTTCATTACCACATCAGCAACTTGTGGCTATTTCAACGTAGATAACATTACAGAATAATATGCATCATGAGAAAGACCACCACAAACCAACAACTCCAATTATTGAGTGAAATAGTAACCAGTATGCATCATGTAATTAACCACATTACGCCCTTTTTTTGTTGCAGAAACAATGTCAAACATATCTGCATTAAAAAAAATTAAGTGTAATCTATACATTTCACTTCACAACTTTATTCATCCAAGTAGAAAAGGATTAATTTCTGAATTATATAAAAACATTAGCTTTGAACACGCTTATGGTCAAGGAGATTACCCCCAAATTTGTAAAGTGCTAAATAATGTCAAGTTATTTCTTGTGGTTATCAAATGTGTGTAAGTTGCTAATAAACGAGAGACGCTGACCTGTGGGTTTTCCTGGTCCTGCATGCACTGAACCAACATGCGCTTGATCACTTCCATGTAATGCTGCTGCTGATTGCCGAAGATGCCTGGGAAGTTCCTGAATACACAGATCATACATTTCATCAATACATTAATTAACAAAAAGCAACACATTTCCATTTCTGGACTGAACTTGCATGTTCGGTTCAGTTCAAATGAACACGGTCGGATTTGTTTTATCGTTCATGGAAATGTCTGATGAGCATCAAAACTCTGATCGGCTGTGACTGAAATAAGAATGTGTACATCAAAAGACACCTAAATAAAAACCAAAAACACAGACTGCATTTAAACTCAAGCAGACCACTTGCAATACACCAAGTTCAGCAATATATGGTAGATCAATTGCAGGCAAATGATTACTTTACAAAAAATTAGAGACACGGCCAATTCATACTGGATTGAGATCACAAACTCTGAAATTATTAAAATCGACTATCGGTCCCCAGATAATACTGATCTCATGTGCTTAGGGCTTAAATTGAAGTTAATCTAAGGGTGCTTTCACACCTGCCTTATTTAGCTCGATTGAATCGCACTAGAGTTTGTTTTCCCTTTTGGTGTGGTTCGTTTGGGCAGGTGAGAATGCAGCACTCGTACTCGAGTGCGCATCAAATAAGCGCACAGAGACCTGCTTGAAGAGGTGGTCTCGGTACACTTTCAAACGAACCCTGGAGCGGTTCGTTTGCAGTGAGAATATGATCCGTACTAAAACAGGTCCAACCGCAAAAAGTACTGTACTTTTAGACTAATCCAGCTGCCGTAGGCCGATGCGCTGTGCATTATGGGATATGGAGGAAAATATTTGTTGACAGCGCTTTACCAACAGAGAGAGAGAGAGAGGGGAAAACATTACTTGATGGATCGTTGGTAATATTTCCGCAAGATGAGCATGTCGCAGTTTAGCTAAATTAATTCACGCCTCCTGAAGTGACGAGCAATGCAATAAACACTGTTTTCCAGCCGCGGCCGCACTTCATTCTCGAAATATATAGTTTGTCTAAAGCAGGGATACAATCAGCCAGCGCAGTCGCCCCTCCAGAGTAAAAGGTTTTGTTTACCTGTGGGAGTTCATTGGCATTTTCCGGCACGTGAATTCTGACCAATCAATAAGCAGTTTAGGAAATATGTTCAACAACATCTGGCCAATGAGAGATGTGGATTTTGTCAGATGACTGCATTTTGGTTCGTTTCAACTGGTTCAAACCAAAGCCAGCAGTGTGGTGTGAAAACGACCCAAAGACGGCAGAAGATGCAACAATACATCATGTATTGCCCTTGGTCCGGACCAAATGAAGCGAACTACAGATGTGAAAGCACCCTAAGAGGTAAGGAAGTATCTTCCAAACTGCAGAGTTCAAAAGTTCACACACCAGAAAATGTGCAGCGCTGCTTCTCGGAGGCCGACATCTTGAGAGTTGACTGAATCAAACAGGAACTTGAGGATTTCTGGCCACTGGTTATTGCCGTCATCATCTAGAAATTAAGAGAAGAATTCATTTAATTGGCTTGATTTAATGTAGAAAATAAAAGAAATCTGATAAAACTTATACACAAAGCATTCTAGTCTAAATAGACTTGGCCCAATAGGTCTTTTGCGAATTTCTATATTATGAAATTGCTCCATTATATTAACTGTGTGATTATAATAATACATTCATTATATTAATGATATGAATTAACACATTTAAAATGTACAATTAAAGATGTACATAAACAAGTTAAGCACATTTATTAATGTGTATATATACAGTTGAAGTCAGAATTATTAGCCCCCCTAAATTATAAGACTGCTTGTTTATTTTTTCCCCAATTTCTGTTTAAGGGAGAGCAGATTGTTTCAACACATTTCTCAACATAATAGTTTGAATAACTCATCTCTAATAACTGATTTATTTTATCTTTACCAGGATGACTGTAAATAATATTTTACTAGATATTTTTAAGACACTTCTATACAACTTAAAATGACATTTAAAGGCTTAACTAGGTTAATTAGGTTAACTACGCAGGTTAGGGTAATTAGACAAGTTATTGTATAACGATGGTTTGTTCTGTAGATTATCAAGAAAAAATATAGCTTAAAGGGGCTAATAATATTGTCACTAAAATGGCTCATGAAAAATTCAAAACTGCTTTTATTCTAGCCGAAATAAAACATTTTTTTTTTCTTCTGGAAAAATTCTTATATCAGACACTATGAAAATTTCCTTGCAGTTAAAAAAATAGATAATAAAAAAAATTAAAATAAAAAATAAAAAAGATTGAAGGTGGCTAATAATTCTGACTTCAACTGTGTGTATGTATATATATATATATATATATATATATATATATATATATATATATATATATATATATAAAATGTATTCATAATATAAAATTCTTTGAGCCATTTGTGACCTAACATTATTATGATCAGTCATCACTGATTTCATAATAATAATAATAATAATAATAATAATAATAATAGCCTTCTCAAATTTTTGCTGCATCAGACGTGTTTATTTCTCACTTATTAAATCATATTTTGATCTCTTAATCTTCAGAAAAAAATTAATTAAATAAACCCAAGCGTCTCAAGTGTCGTGTGATTGGCTGTTTAAGCGAGTGCCATGCTTTCAGCTGCACTCCAGAGTTAATCAAACTCTAGGATAAACCAAGTTAACACAGAAAGTTTACGGTTGAGCATTGTGAAGCCACTGAGCCTGATCTTAACCAGGTTGGAGCCATTTATTTTTTTAATTGCCCAGAGCATGTTTAACTTATTTTGTGCAACAACAGTCCACTAACCGATGAGATTGCGTGCGAGCTCTGCAGCAATATCACAGGTCTTCTTGCGGATGTTGGTGGAGGCTTCAGACCGGATTCCAGCGAGCAGCTCTGTCTTGATGGCCGTCTGGATGTCTACGGTCAGGTTGGGATAAACCTCCTCAAAAGATGAGGACAGCAGGCGGCGCAGCAGAACAGCCGCCATCTGCTTAACCTAAAACACCAGAACACATCATCAGAAGAGCCCGGGACGTCACTTCTGCAATGTCTGCTTTCTAAAATAAAGCTGTAGGTGAATTAAAAAAAAAAACAGGAAGATTAAACTGCAGATGGCTGTTTACAAGTTGCAGCTTCTTGTTCAGGTTGATAGTTAGTCCACAACGCATCCTTAGAGATTTATTTGTTACTTTATAATTTAATAGTGAGAATTGATCCTTTAAAAATGAAGTCTTTAAGCTCAAACTTAAGATATTAGTTGGGTTTAGTTTAGGGCTGCATAATATTTAGTCTTAGCATTGATATTGCAATTATTGATATTGCAATTGCAATTGATATTGCAATTATTATATTTGCAATAGTCACATGTCAGAAGATGCAATGCAGTCTGGATTATAATTATCATCACTTGCATGTGTTTTTGAGATGGTGAGAATTTTAAAAGCATTCATAAGAAATTGTTCAGTTTGCAACTTTAACAAGTTTATTGAATTTATAAAATAAAGACTATGCAGTATTTTACATTTGATTATCACATTACTGTACCTGAATACTGTTAAGACTCAAAACACAATGAAACGGTTCATTTAATTTTTATTGATTATATTGATTTATGCTCGTAGATTGTTTATTACATTTTATGCAGATGCACTCCCCTACAGAATATTCCCAATGGGTCTAACTATAAATTCTTTACAGAGATTTTATTTATTTGTGGTTTAATGCCAACCTATTGCATTACTCGTGCAATTTGACATGCTTTTCAAACTTTTTTTTTTTCTGCGTCCTCATTGGCTGTCACTCAGGGCGTATTCACACTATGCCATCTGTACCGTGCCCAGGCCCGTTTCCCGGATCGTTTGAGAAGTGTGTGTGCGCTAAATCGGGCTCAAACACGGTTCACTTGGCCGGCCCTGGCCCGGTTGGAAGAGGTGTGCCTGAGCACGGTTCACTTGGGCTTTGGCGCGGTACGCTTGTGTGTGAGTGCAAAATGCGCCAAAGCCCGAAACTGAAAGCGAGACGTGACTTTAAGGGACTGTTTCATATGGATTTATTAATCATTCATACTGTTCAGTGAACGCAAACTGCCGTAGTTTATTAAAGACGCACACGCCTCACAGCTGCGCGGCTTCAGCAGACCTCCTCATTCCTGCAGCACGAGGGCTTTATGATTGTTTATGAGCGCCAAAAGAGGCGGATCTGTTCGGTGAAATATCTGACTGCGTGTCACCGCATGCCTAAGGACTGTTTGGCGAAATATTTGCGAGCGCGGGCCGTCAGGGGAGACGGGAGGGGGGATAAGCGTGCTTTGGCCCGGTTCAAGGCAACTGTACCTAGTGTGAGTACGGCCTTAATCTCCTCAGTGTCCTATACAGTACAAGATGTGTTCAGCTCGCCAAATTAACATAAATCTTCGGCCGCTAGCAGTGCGAGTTCCAACTAGATTGCAAAAAGGCTTGAAGGATGGAGTCTGCTTTCGCTTTGTGAATCAGTGACTGCAGAATAAAGAACATTGCGCTGGACGCAAACATTATCTGCACAAAATCTCAAAAGCTTTATAAACCTTTTGCTGACAGCGATGAATGTTTGCGCCTGACAGTAGGTTTTGATTTTTGGTTTATTTTATAATAATGGACTTATTTTTCTATGAAGGTTTGAACTTTGAAAGTATTAAAACAAGAGAAAAGTGTGAAAATGTTAATGCCTGTCTGAGAAAAGCGTATAAAGTGTGTAGTGAGGGGTTTTACAGCCTTAAAACATCTATAATAACTGTAGGGCTGCAACAACAAATCAAACAAATCGATTACTAAAAGCGTTGGCAACAAATTTCATAATTTATTTGTTGTGTCGCACAACATGAGGAGGAGGAAGAAGAGGAACTTTTAACTTTCTGCAAAAATGTTTAGCAACATTTCTAAAGTTTACATAACTGGAGCACTGCAATGACCAATCAGCATTCAAGACCAAAATCAATTCTTTTCTAGAACCTTGAGTCAGAGTTACAAGTGACTAGTGACTGTCGCATTAAAGATGTTCCTCTGTACATCGCATTAAGTCAGAATTAAGGAAGCAGAAGTGTACACAAGGACTTTTGTAGGTATACCGTCGCACTCTAGTTTCACACATCTATTAATACCCGAGGTCAGAAGACTGAAGAGAGACAGTAGGTGAAGAGCAGCCTTGAAATGCAGCTAGAGGACAAGTAAACAATGCTATAATCTCAAACCTTCAGGTGACTAAAACAGCACATATACTATGCTGTGTGTATATAATATTTAATAAAAATATTCAGCTTGGTTACTTTAGTACTAGAAGATTTAATAAAAATACAAGCATCTAAAAATAAAAAAGTACTGTAATTCCACAAAGAAAATCTAACATATTAAAGCCTTCAATGAGTAGGATTAACACAACTGAATGATTTTAACCAAACATTATCTTTAAATACTTAATGAAATGGGTTTCAACCCAATTCGGAATCAGGTATGGCCTAATATACTGTATATTGTGGGGTACATATACTTTAGTTGAGAATCAGAAAACAGTTCAAAGCAAATATAGATTCACACACAGCAATATTGATGCTGAAATGATATATTGTTCAGTCATATCACGCATTTTACACACACACACAAAAAAAACAATGATAATAAAATCTTAAATGCCTAGATATCTTTTAAAACCTACCCTGAATAAAAACTGTTCTGATATCATTTAAAAACTTTATAGACTAAGAATACATGTTTAGTGTCAAAATATTATTGCACAAGTCACTAATAGGTTTTCATCTTGAGCAATCACAGTTGTTCCAGGAATCAAAATTCAACACCAGCATAAACAAGGTCAATCTGAATCTCTCTTCGCCCACTCACGGTCAGCACAACGCCTGTACTTTACCATTAACAACATCGGAATGACTGCGAGACATCGACTTCCCTACAGAGAGCAGCTATGAGGCTTAATGGACAGTGTAAACAAAGCCTTTTCTGATGTTTATACAGTTTAAAAGCAGCATGGCATAGAGTAGAGCACTGCATGATATAGAAAACAACATGCATTGCAATATTTCTGCAATTTATACAATGATGTTTCCCCAGATACACTTTTATATCCTTAATTAATAGCTCTATTTGGAAAGCATAATTAAGATTTTAGATTGATCCGGGTTGATTTTGTAGAATGCATTTAGATAATATACATTAAACTAAATTACCAGCATAGATAAATACAGTAGAGCAACTCTACAAATGAAGGCATCTAATGGTATTCAGGTTTAAGAATAATCAAGCGCACAATAATCCTGCACTGTCTTCATAGTATAAATAAGTACAAATAATACATCTTTGTTAAAGCCACACTGCAAAAATATCCGTAAATCAGAAGTTTTCTGTATTTTGAGATGTGTTTTTATTTTTTCCGACTTAGTTATGCTTATTAATTGCATTATGAGATCTTGATCTTTTTTTCCAGCAACTTCCTAATAGTTTAAAGTGCAACATTGCCTGGGTTGTTGTAGATTACGCTACAAAAGCCCTCTAATAAACTGCCGGTGCATTTTGTTATTTTACAGACTTATTTCTCTATATATTTTTATTATAAAATCACACACATTAGTTCAAACTACTCAAATGACAATAAAGTCACATAGTTAAACTGTAGAGTTGAATCTCAAAAAGTCAGAGCCGAAATCAAGGTCAAATAATGCAATTCACAAGGTTACAGTGTGTAATTACAAATGTAATATTCCTCGTCCAAATGTTTAAACTTGCTTAAATATTAAAAACAGACCTTAAAACACACACAATTGATAAACTAACCCTTAATTATGATTAAATTAATTAAAAGCATCCACAATTGTCGTGTTTTGAACTGTGGTTCCTGATCTACTACAATCCTACACATTAATTATTGCACATACACATTGCAATATTGATGCTAGATCAAAATATGGTGAAGTCCTAGCATAGGGCAGGCCTGCAAAATATTGGGGAAAAAAAAAAATGGCTGTATTTTGTTATTCCGCAATATGAATACAATTTCACTACATGATTTAAACAGCTTTATTTGGAAAGACTTCATTCGTTTAGATTGACTGGGATAATCAAGTCTTTTTCCATGCAGTGCATTTGCATAACGTAATAAATTACAAACATACAGTAATACGGATTAAAAAAAAAAGGTAAATTTAGTCCTTTAGGGATAAAAAAAACGATTTAAAAAGTTGCAAAAATATAAATATTAATGAATTTTATGCAATCTGGACTCCAAAATAAAAGTACAAAGACTGCCACCTGGTGGTTTAAAGTGAAAATGTATTGATATGATTTTTTTTAGATGCAAACACCTAAATGCACAATATTCGACTTAAAAAAAAAAAAAAAAAAAAAAAAAAAAAAGAGGGTGGGGGGATTTTTGCAGTCATGCACGTGTTTGACTGCTAATATGCCGATGATTGAAACCTTTACCGATATCAAAATGCTTTTTTGACGCAAAATTAATTTATACAGTTATTCCTTACGCCGATTTAAAAAGCTTGAGTAGACCTAGGCTACTATAAAAGAAAACCTTCTCTAAATGTAGAACTAAATACATTGATATACATTGAAATACATGAGGAAAACTCTTGAAACATGAAAGCCTGTTGCTTACAACATGTGTAAAGTTATTGCATGTCATATTTAACAAACCGTCCACTGCTAATTTGTGTGATTTTGCTCACATGGATAATTGAATATTAATCAGATGATGTCATTACGCTGCTGTGCCGTCAGCCAATCGTTGCATTGCTGATCGTGATTTCGAGGATCGATGGATCTGTCCTTCACAACACACCCAGGGATTTTAGACAGTTCATCCAGACATTCTAATCTGATTCACAAACTTGTTTGAAGAACCAAATTTGCCAGAGATTAGCTATCAAGATAAACAGATCCAGGATCTGCCAAATCATCTTAGACCATTTAAGAGAGGTACAAAGAACGGACCCCAGGTCTGCAAAATATTGGAAAAAATCTGGCTGTATTTTGTTTTCCTGCAATAGATGTTGCAATATGAATATAATTTCACTGCACAATTTAAATAGCTCTATTTGGAAAGAATTCATTCGCTTAGATTGACTGGGATGATCAAGTCTTTCTCTATGCAGTGCATTTGCATATTGCAATAAATTACAAACATATATAAATACAGAGTAAAAATAAGTGAAAAACAGTGCCTTATGGTTTTCTAGAGAGTCTAACAGTAAATAAATACTAAAACTGAACAAATCAAACTTAATCATCATTTTATTAATAGTTTAAAACAAAAATATCTTTAGCCTTTAATCTTTAATAAATAGTCTAATCCTGTGATGTGACTATTGTGCATTCACACATTGCAATATCAATGCCAAAATCATATAAAAGAGCAGCATTAGCATAGAGTCTAAATGGACGTCTGGAATGAAGACAGTAAACAGACTCTCACGCACCTCCTCGGCAGCGGATGCATCACGGATGGCCTGCAGTAAAAATGTGATCTTGGTCTGACCGGGAATGGTGTCATACGCTTCCTACAAGAGCAAAAGCACAAGAGTTACTGGAGGGTTACATATATTGTAGACTTTATTTAAAACAGTCATGCTAGATTTCTCAGGGTATTTTCATGGCAAAACAACTAAAAAAATTAAATGCAACAATAAAAAATAAAAATAATAATAATAAAAACAGTAAATAAACAAGTAGGCAAGGGGGGATAACCAGGTTTAAGGTTTAACGCTGCATGGAAAAGCCAAGGTTTTAAAACCACTGAAATTTTCTATTGTACCGTTCCCACAGCACATGTAGTTTTTATTAATGTGTTTATATTATTATTTTATTACTATTATAATATTTTATTAAGTTTTTAAGGGCAACAAAAGCAAAGGATGACCCACATTAAACAAAAAAAAAAGCTTCTGTTCAGCTCACGATTCAGCAAACACTGTTCTACAATATTTGATGTTTCTGAAAATAAAATACATTGTGTGCGCGCGCCAATAACCTAGTAGTTAAGAGCATCAACACATAGGCCCAATCCTATCCCTTAAGCATCCTTACCACTGCACATGACAAACGACAGACCGGAAGCCATTCATTTGCAATGGAGAGTAGTCCGGGAGCTGCATGGAGTTCCGATCACCTCCATATGCGGAAAATACGGATTTGAATTGAGCTGCACTGAAATATTTTAACTCCTGCGATTAGACCGAATGCGACCGGCCGACCGGCTGTGATGTATTCCAGTGTTGTGCAAGCAGGTCCGTGTGCACGAGATGAGAAATGGGAGTTCATTAGGTTATTTTTTGAATTCAGAAGTCGTCTATTAAAAAATTTAAAAAAAAAAACATTTCTATTCATAAAAGTAATTAAGTAATAAAAATTGAATTTTTATGTTGTCTCCACATTCCCTCATTCATTCGTTTATTTATGCTGAACACACGGAGAATAAAGGCTCTTTTGCATTCTTTTATTTCGGACACAGCAAGAACAGCTTCTCTCCCATGGTGCACGTCAGAACTGAAAATACCAAGCAGGTATCGCTGCAGCCCGGAGACCTGCAAGTGGGAGGGATTATGCCGCAAGTAGGTTGGGTGACCTCCAAGTGGGAGGGGCTTAAACCACAAGTAGGTTGGGCTTATCAGGTTACTGTGAGGTTGGGTTTAGTGTTAGGTGTACACATTCAATATTGAACTCTAAATACGACTAAAGGTTTGCACAGCCCACTTGGAGCTCCAAGGCCCACCCACTTGGAGCTGGCTCCAACTTTTGTTAATACCCTTCTCGAAAATACTGTGCGACTGCCACAAGGGGGCGCAATCCGACAGTCGTGTACAAATGACTGTTTGCCTCCGTTTTCAGAAGTCTCCGTTTTCCCCCATCCACACTGAGATGGAGCAGCAGTATTTTAGGATAAAAACGGCCTCTCCGGCGTTTCCAAAACACTACAGTTTCACCTCTCGAAAACTCCGGGGTAGTATGGACGTATGGCGTAACCGTACTAAAACGTATGCGTTTTAGTTTGAAAACGCATATTAGTGTAACCGGTGCTTTAGATCATTTAAGCAAGGTACAAAGAACAGACCCCTAGTCTACAGTGACCGTTTCTCTCAAAACGCAAGACATTAGCCCCTTTCATACATGCAAACCTTTCCGGAAAATTACCAGCAATTTTCCGGAATGGTCTGTATGCGTGAACAGGCCCTTTTTAAAAATACCGGTAAATTCGTTCTGGCTATTTTGCGGAAAGAGAAGTTGTAACACTACTGGTAATTTGCCGAAATGCTGCGCTGTGTAAACAAACAAGGAAGATTGCCGGAAAGAGCGCGTGCACAGCTAGAACATGCTGACGCGAGACGTCTGCTTTAGCCAATCAGAACAGACGCATTCCCGTCCACGCGGTTTGAGAATAAAAGCCTTTGAATATTTTTCCAGACACATTTAGCTGCTAGAAATTAGTTAGATAAAGTTCATATGTTCATATTAATGCCAACCGTGTAAATAATCATCGATAAGATGCTTATGATAAGCCGTTGTTTGTTTACCTTCAAGCTTTGCGTGTGCCCGTGAAACAGCCCGTGAGTGCCAGCACACGCACATATCATGTACATCTCGACATGTGAAAGTGTTTCTCTATACGTTTTCATCGAAGTTGAAAGTTACTGATCATCCACAGAGTTTGTGATGTAGTTAAACGTTTACAAAGACAAGCGCAGCCGTTTAAAGCTCATTTCTGGTTAATGATGTCAGAATTTAACGGTATTTTGGAATGGATGTGTGAACGCTCGTTTCCGTAACGTCCTCGCCTGTGTGAACAGCTCTTTTTTTAAATATACGTAAAGTTGTTCCGGAAATTTTCCATACATTTACAGGTATCACTGTGTGAAAGGGGCTATTACTTGCTTCATATCTTGTATTTTGTTGTGACAAATCTTGTTTTTTGAACTCAAAAACAAAAAAAGGCTCACAGAATCCTGGTGGGACGGTATAAAGCTCACACACCGACACCCAAACTTTGCATTTCCAAGAAGGACAAAAAGCTATTGTCAAGTAAATTCAATTCAATTCATCCTTATTTCCGTAGCGCATTTACAATGTAGATTGCATCAAAGCAGCTCAATACAGAAGCTCTAGTAAACTGAAACCATGCAAGTCCAGTTTTCCGAGTTTTAACGAATTTACTGAAAAAATAGTTCAGCTTTTAGTTCAAGATTGTGTTGTTAAATCCTCAAACATTAGCTACAGCTTATGCAAATTGCAAACGGGGGGGATGCATCAACTTGGTGAGCCTTTTCAGATCTGACAAATATCTGTGATTTATACAAAGCATGTCTGGAATGAGCCTTTTGCGACTGGAATCTCCACATTATAATAAAACAAGAAACTGAGATGCACCTTGAAGATAACATCAAAGCTCAAGAACCTGATCTGCAACTGTAGGCACAATGATCTGATTTGTCAGCCTGTAAAGAGTGACATTACAGCTGATTTCTGTGTGCATGTTGGCCCTTGTCATGCTATGAGCGCCTGAGTCAGTTTCCGCTGAGCATTAGTGGCACACCGCTCATGTATTGTGCGGACTAAAGGAAAGTGCTGACCGGTGGCAGAGATGAGCGATAAGACCCAATGACCCGTCCTGATCCACATCAACTCCCCACGCAGCTTTAGCACAGATAAAGAAGCTCCTAACAAAAGCCCAGCTCCACACGTGCCAATGGGAGGCTGAACTTTTGGGGGGGAAAGTTTGAATTTGCCGCGAAAACAGGAACACTGATGACTTTCCATGCGTAAATGGGGTTATAATGAGTAGATAGCGGCTACTTGTAGTTCATTTAGTGAAGTTAGAAGCATATTCCTGACCTAAATGTGGAGTGTTTCCATGACATGACACTATGAAGGGTCATCTTTTGTGATAAGCTCAGCTCATCGCGTGAAGATGGGTGTACAGTTACTGTTTAATGAGTGAAACACAAGACTCGCCTCAATAGCGACGATGAAGAGTTTTTAAATATTCATTATTGTTCTGAGAAATGTAGTTGCATGTCGAATGAACAGAAGAAACTCATGTTTACAGCTCGACTGAGCAGATTGTGTGGTCAGTGTTCGTCACTATGACTGACAGCTTTTGAAATGTGAACGAACATGAATCGCTTTATGATTAAAAGCCTGACAGAATTAAAATCCCGATATAACTATAGGTTAAGACTAACATTAGCGTCACCTGCGCCGGGTTAACAGCGTCACAGCAACCGCGACTCAAATAACGAGGCAAAAACATTAAGACTAGCATTAAAACATCGGGATAGAACACAAATGAAGCAATAAGTGGATTTAAACCCCAAGGCTGTACACAAAACCGTATAAAACATCATGTTTGTAGCGTTTGTACGGTTAGTTAGGCCACGTTGATACGCAACACACGACTGAAACGTTCGACTCAGGAAGGAATCGTTCACTTGAACCAAATCTTTCAGAATGATTCAACCGAACTGAATTCGGAAGCCCATACTTGAGGAAATGTTTTAGAATTACTATTTAGGCAGTGAACAAATATAAACTAGTAAGTATATTGTTCCAATTCGAGTTAAAACCTCAAATTAGTCATACACAAATCATTTAAATTACTCTTGTCTTTATTGCAAATTAAACTAAAACACCACTAAATTTACACAGCTTTGAGATTGAAGTTGGTCATATTTGCACATTCAAACTTTCACAAAACATTCATTAATGCATTTTGTTTATTCTAAATGGTAAATACATACAGTAGCCAACGACTATAAAATTACAACATTGTTCAGTCAGTTAAATAGTGCTAATGTTGTTTTAAAGTCATACTTGCATGCGATTTCACACCGAATATTCAAAGCAGCGTGTCACAAAAATGTAACGGTGGAAAATAAATCAAAGAGCGAATATATTAACCCAATAACTTTGAGATACGGTGAATCAAACGAAAATGGGAACTTATTTCAGGAGTCGACTCGCTGAAAGGAATCGATTCTCTGAGAAGAATCGGAGCTGCATAGCAGCAGTGCGCGCGCTTCACACATGTGCTGGGCCAGAGCGAGGCTGAGCGGCCCGCGCTAAAACCGCGAATCGAGCCCGACACGAAAACGTTACATTTCCACACATTATCCGTTACGTTCATACCTCAGATTGCTTCCTGACGGTGTTGTCAGGGCTCATCAGGTTGCTCAGTAAGAGGTAGAACTGCTGCTGCTCCGCCATCGCTGCTGGATTCAGAAAGAGGGACGAGCGAATGAAAGCCGGCAGGGGAAGCGACCTCTGACACCGGACGGCATGAATGGAAGGACGTGATTGGCTAGTGACGCGCTGGCTTAGCCAGCCTGATTGGCTAGCGCTGGTGAATGAAATTAAATGATTGGCGTGTTTGGTGCGCTCGTGTGTCAGTCATCGTGACGCACAAATGATTCAGCAGCTGATCATCCTGTTGGCTGCGAAACGCGGGTAAAATAGAAGTAGGCGGGGTCTAGTTGAACGCGATGATGTCATTGCAAAATAACTCCCACCGCAAACGCGGGAATTTATCAGCCATTATTCAAATGTCTGGTAGCTGAAATAATATAGTGTTAAATAATGTTCAAATAGTCTACATGTATTACTTTGACTTTTTAATCTATTATCTGTTTACCTTTTTATTTTTTACAAATGATTTAAATCAATATCACTTACTATTGTATTTCTTTTTCATTAAAATCACTTTCTAAACATCATTACTTATTTTTATTACATTATCTATCTATCTATCTATCTATCTATCTATCTATCTATCTATCTATCTATCTATCTATCTATCTATCTATCTATCTATCTATCTATCTATCTATCTATCTATCTATCTATATTGTGTGTGAGTGTGTGTGTGTGTGTGTGTGTGTGTGTGTATATATATAAGCTTGAACCCTAAACATGATTCATTATGCTGTAATTTCTACATCTGCAGCAACAAAAACAGAACTGATTATTAATACATGTGTTACATGAAATAGTTTTTTCAAGACAGCAGTAACAAATATATATGTATATATTTAATTAAACAGAACAGGAAATAATTTTGCTGAACATAATTAATGTACAAACACTAAATAATATATGTCTGTCAAGAGTGATAGTATATGAAGATATAAATATAGATTAGACATGTTCAGATTTGGTCTCTATAGTTGTTATGTTTGAAATTTCATTCATTCATTCATTTTTGTTGGCTTAGTCCCTTATTTATCAGGGGTCACCACAGCAGAATGAACCACTAACTTATCTAGCAAGGTTTTACACAGCAGATGCCAGTACTGGGAAACACACACACTCAATCAAACATTCACACTCATACACTACGGCCAATTCAGTTCATCAGTTCCCCTATAGCGCATGTGTTTGGACTGGAGAAACCGGAGCACCCGGAGGAAACCCATGCCAACATTATTTACTGTCATCATGATAAAGATAAAATAAATCAGTTATTAGAGATGAGTTAATAAAACTATTATGATTGGAAATGTGTTGAACAAATCTCTCAGTTAAACAGAAATTGGGAAAAATACAAGGGGGTTAATAGTTTAGGGTGCTAATAATACTGACTTCAACTGTATATATATATATATATATATATATATATATATATATATATATATATATATATATATATATATATATATATATGTTTATGTTTTCAAATATAACAGTAATAAGCCACAGTGACAGAGTGCATGGGCTTGGGTCTGTGACATTTGATCGTATGTTTTGAGAAAAATGCATTTCTGTGAAATACTAGTAAAGAAAATGTGCATTTTGAAGGTTTTTATGGTTTGTATTTTTTATATTTACAAAAAATTTATTCGTTTATACCGGAAAAATACAATCAACTTATCAAAGTGAGTGTAAATACATGCATAGTGTAGATAAATGCAGAAAATTGCAAATTGCAGAGAACAATCAACATTGCAAGGCACATTCACACATTTAAACGAATTCTAATTAATAAACACACAGTGCTGGGCAAAATTCATTCAGATTATTAATCAACAAAACTAAAAGTTTGTTTAGACATAATATATGTGTGTATATTATATATTTTTAGGCCTATTATGTTTATGTGTGGGCGAGGCAGTGGCGCAGTATAGTGCTGTCGCCTCACAGCAAGAAGGGCGCTGGTTCGAACCTCTGCTCAGTTGGCGTTTCTGTGTGGAGTTTGCATGTTCTCCCTGCCATCGTATGGGTTTCCTCCAGGTGCTCCGGTTTCCCCCACAGTCCAAACACATGCGGTACAGGTGAATTGGGTAGGCTAAATTGTCCGTAGTGAATGAGTGTGTGTGTGGATGTTTCCCAGAGATGGGTTGCAGCTGAAAGGGCATCCGCTGCGTAAAAACTTGCTGGATAAGTTGGCGGTTCATTCTGCTGTGGCGACCCCGGATTAATAAAGGGACTAAGCCGACAAGAAAATGAATGAATGTTTATGTGATACAAACACATACATAAAGACAAATCTATTCAATGTTTTTGTTATTTAAACTTTTATATATTTGTATCGTATCATATACACATATATGTGATCTAAATATAAAAATGTTATCAAATATACACATGCATGTGAGTATTTACCATTTATATATACACAAAATAAATATACACAGCGCACACACATAGTATGTCAAAGTAAAAACATTATTTTTGATGCAGTTAATAGCAAAAATAAACAAAAGTACGTCAAAACTGCATGCTGAAGTGTTAATGTGGGGACAAAAATAAAAGGACAATAGTTACCAGTAAAGGGTGATGCAGTGGTGCAGCAGGTAGTGCTGTCGCCTCACAGCAAGAAGGTCGCTGGTTCGAATCTCGGCTCAGTTGGCATTTCTGTGTGGAGTTTGCATGTTCTCCCTGCGTTCGCGTGGGTTTCCTCTAGGTGCTCCTGTTTCCCCCACAGTCCAAAGACATGCGGTTCAGGTGAATTGGGTAGACTAAATTGTCCACAGTGTATGAGCGTGTGTGTATATGTGTGTGTGGATATTTCCCAGTGATGGGTTGCGGCTGGGAGAGCATCCGCTGCGTAAAAACATGCTGGATAAGTTGGCGGTTCCTTCCGCTGTGGCGACCCCAGATTAATAAAGGGACTAAGCAGACAAGAAAATGAATGAATGAGTTACCAGTAATTGACCACAAGATGGCGCTAGAGAAACTCTGACGATGTCCAGACACACACAGCAGCTTCACAGATTCACTTTATCCTCAATTAAAACATCTTAGCTAGAAAGCAAAGCGTTAACGAAGCCTTAAAATCAGTCAAGACAAACACACGGTAGCTTCTGTTTTCATTTCAACACTGAATCTCTTGCAAAAGTATCTCAAACTTCACTTTTATACCTGAATATATCATAAATCAACACAAACTCACACAATCATCATCGCTTATTTCCATCTCATGTTTGTTTACCTTTAATTAAACCACACATGTTTGTGTTCTATTGATGTTTATTCTTATTTTTATGGCTTTGTTGTGTTGTGAACAACTTTTATTATTAAGCTCACGGCATTAGACTGACTTCTGAACATGTTCAGCATCTACATGCTTCAGTAGCGGTCACACTGGGCCATTACACACACACACACACACACACACACACACACACACTGCAAAAACAAACTACAACAAGATTTCAATTTCTGAAGAGAATATGAGAGATTCTTGCCAATTCACAACTCATGCTGCCATCTTTCTCAGTATTTACTAGGCAAGCAGCTGAGATGGTTGCTAACCAGTCACAAACATCCACTGTTTAACAGGGATAGAGTTGGGAAGATATGACAAAAATCTAAAAATACCACAATATTCAATTCAATTCAATTCAATTCAGCTTTATTTGTACAGCGCTTTTGCAATGTAGATTGTGTCAAAGCAGCTTCACATAAATGGTCATAGTAACTGGAACAGGGTAGTTCAGTTTTTAGTGTTTAAGTTCAGTTCAGTTAAGCTCAGTTCAGTGTGGTTTGAAGTCATTACTGAGAGTCCAAACAGGGAAAAAAAACTTCACCGATAGGAGAGTGAAGAAAAAAAACCTTGAGAGAACCAGACTCAGTTGGGCGCGACCATTTTAATTTCTCCTCTGGCCAAAAGTCTTGTGCAGAGCTGCAGTCTCAGCGGTGGAGGCTGGAAGCTGGCCTCAGAGAAGACTCGTCTGGAGCGTCGCTGGAATCAGTCTCATACTCTCCACTCCCCCATGAGCACAGCGCAGCAGCAGCTCAAGATACGGCCTGGTCCCGGATTATGAAAACCTTGGGATCATCTCGTCGCTGGTCTTGGATCCAATCAGTGACTCTGCATAATCTGAGGACGTGAGGATATGTGTCATCCCACATCCAGATAATGATATACACCACGATATATAAAAAGATTTCTGTAAATTCAATCAATTGGTTATTTATATATCGACCGCATGGAAACGACCATTTGCTTTTAACATTTTAAAGATATAGAAATATACTCATTTATATGTGATCATCAAATTGTATAGTATACACTCACCGGCCACTTTATTAGGTACACCTAACTAACACCGTGTTGGACCCCCTTTTGCATTCAGAACTGCGTTAATCCTTCATGGCAGAGATTAGACAAGATACTGGAAATATTCCTCAGAGATTTTGCTCCATATTGACATGATAGCGTCACAGTTGCTGCAGATTTGTCGGCTGCACATGCATAATGCCAATCTCTAAAGGCGCTCTATTGAATTGAGATCTGGTGACTGTGGAGGCCATTTGATGCTCGGTTGTCGGTTTGAACAGCAGCAGATGGTCTTGACCATGTCTACATGCCTAGATGCATTGAGTTGCTGCCATGTGATTGGCTGATTAGAAATTCGTGCTCACAAGCAGTTAAACAGGCGTACCTAATAAAGTGGCCGGTGAGTGTATATACAGGGAGTTTTTTTCCCTAACCTACATTCAGCTGCAGATTCACGATGGGGAGTTTTACAGAACGCATGTCTCTTTCTTTTCCAGCACTTCTATTTCCACTCCGCTTTGGTCCCTCTCCAAACTACCCCAGAGGGACTCGACTGCTGCCAAAACGCAGAGTGCTATTTCCACATCTACATCCCACACTGCACAGGGTCGTGGGAGACCCCGCTTTCCCCTGTCTGTCAGATGATGTGGCCCCCCTCACAAATATCCCACTCGCCATTACACATTTTGCTGCAACCTCCTGAGAGTGCATCTATTTTATACCAGTCACACACAGATCTGTGGCAAATGATCAGTGAGTGTGATTAAAATTGTAGGTTTAATGAGAATAAATATTGAATACACTATTTTAGCCAATCAGATTTTCCACATTGTAACCCAAAAGAAAATGCAGGGTTCATACAAATTTTTACTACTTAATTTCCAAGACTTTTCCATGATTTTTTAAAGACTTTCAAGTCATTTCATGACCTAATGTTTCATGCAATGTCTACATTTGCGTGTTAAAAGAAAAACAATGCATGCTCAAATTTACTACAGCATATTGTAAAACACAATCTAGAATCTAGTCAGAATTATTAGCCGCTCTATTTATTTTTTTTCCTGTTTTCTGTTTTACCGGGAGCAGATTTCTTCAGCACATTTCTAATCATAATACTTTTAATAACTCATCTCTAATAACTCTAATAACTGATTTATTTTATCTTTTCCATGATGACAGTAAATAATATTTGATAATTAGATATTCTTCTATACAGCTTAAAGTGACATTTAAAGGCTTAACTATGTTAATTAGGTTAACTAGGCAGGTTAGGGGAATTAGGCAAGTTATTAAATAGTTCTGTAGACTATCGGGAAAAAATATAGCTTAAAGGGGCTAATAATTTTGTCCTTAAAATGGTGTTTAAAAATTAAAAACTGCTTTTATTCTAGCCGAAATAAAACAAATAAGACTTTCTCCAGAAGAAAAAATATTATCAGACATACTGTGAAAATTTCCTTGCTCTGTTAAACATCATCATTTAGAAAATATAAAAAAAACGAGAGAAAAAAAACGAAGGGGGCTAATAATTCTGACTTCATATATATATATATATATATATATATATATATATATATATATATATATATATATATATATATATATATATATATATATATATATATATATATAAAATCAAAAGTAACTAAGTAACTAATTACTTGAGTAATTTTTTCATCAGATACTTTTTTACTCTTACTCGAGTAACTTTTAAGATTGTTACTTTTACTTAAAATTATTTCTTAATTATTGAATTTATTATTACTTAAAAATTTCCGCAAGTACTTGTACTCTTACTTGAGTACAGATTTTGAATACTCTACCCACCTCTGCTAAAAGTACATCATCTCAAAATATGACACTTAGGTTTTATTCTAATTAGGTTCCATTGAGCCCAAATAGCAAAGAGAAAGAAAAAATGCATGTAAAAAAACACCTTGGGTCTTAAGAGGTTAAATCTCTCAGACACTGACCCTTGTAGGCTTTGATCCTAATTGTGCAAATTTGGTGACTGTCGCTTTAAATTCAAAGAGATTGTGCTCTTTTTAAAAGAGGGCGGAGCTATAAATGCCTATGGCTGTTTCTCAATATGCGTTCTTCATCGGTCTTGCGTCCTCGTGTAACGTCATCATCAGCTGCCAAAGTTCAGTTCCAATACTCAAGACCACAAGAACAGAGGATGTGTGACAATTCCCGGATGAGTTCTTGATATCGAGGACGCACCGATGCAGACTTGAGCACCGAACTCGCTCTGGAAGTCCCAGAAGTCATTGGGACTGGAGGTGGGAAGCGCTGCATTTTATTTAGATTTATTATTAAAGTTCAGAGATTTAAATTATTTACCTCAGGAGTTTCCCTAAATGAGATGGTGAATATAAACATCACCATGGACATCTTAATAAAGGAATAAACACATTAAGGGTGTCTGTTTGCTGAAATTAGTATTAAAATCTGTTATATTTATATTGTACAGAGTATATTTGTAAAGTCTTTATGCATAGTATATATATTGAAAAGGGGAAAAACAAAAAATCGTTGTATGAATGCTGTAATGTTTAAATTATTTACCATTAAAAACGCGTGAAGGTCACGTGACCATTAGGAAGAACGCAGCGTCTCATTTCTCGCGGTATCCTGAGTATGTTTTTCCGAGGATGCCTGGCAAGTCCGCTCTCCAGAAGAACGCAAGTCCGTTCTCTGCGTTCTTGGAATTGAGAAACAGCCTGTGTGTCAGCATAGTGGCAGATTCAAAAACAAGACTAATTGCCTATGCTAATGAGGGAGAGATGGTCAATAGTGGGCGGGGCTTTCCCCTTCTGATGACACGTACAAAGGGCGAATGTCAATCAAAGTGCTTCTTCTATCAAGTCTGATTATAAAAACATACAATTAATACATTTAACACATGCTTTAAGAACACTTAAAACACACTAATAAGTGTGTATCAATGCCCTATCAAGCACATTGCAACATGCTAACAACAATCTGCAAGCAACTACAGAGCAACAGATTTTAAAAGCTGCATAGCAACACCCTGGAAACCATCCAAAACCTCCCCAGCAGCCACATAGCAACACCCTGCAGCTGCAAAATGAATAAATAAAGCCACAGCACACAAACACCCCATTCAGCAGAGAACATTCAGCAGCAGCCGTTCTGCATTAACATCACTGACCTCGTCTTTACCAAAGCAAATCAGAATCGAGTTAATAACTTCCTCTATCCGAGTCGTGGTCTGGTGTGCATGTGTCCTTCAGAGACGTCTCCAGCCCTCGTCCTCCAGAACAGAGGGGCTCGTGGGTATTATGTAAAGCGTGTGTAATGTACGTGGGTGCGTTTGGGAGAACAGGACTAAATGGAGGGAGGGTATTTATGGATATATGTGGTGGTTATGATAAAATAAATCCTAGCATCATGTCTTTCCGAGTCTGAGCTCAAATGCTGATCGTTTCAGCTGTTTATACAGTATTATAAAACATAATAGTGTAAATGTGTTTGTGTGCATATGAAGGTCATTCTGTGCATACTGACAATTTCCATAAACTTTAAAACATACACTCACCGGCCACTTTATTAGGTACACCTGTCCAACTGCTTGTTAACGCAAATTTCTAATCAGCCAATCACATGGCAGCAACTCAATGCATTTAGGCATGTAGACATGGTCAAGACGATCTGCTGCAGGTCAAACCAAGGATCAGAATGGGGAAGAAAGGTGATTTAAGTGACTTTGAATGTGGCATGGGTGTTGGTGCCTGACGGGCTGCTTTGAGTATTTCAGAAACTGCTGATCTACTGGAATATTCACGCACAACCCTCTCTAGGGTTTACAGAGAATGGCCTGAAAAAGAGGAAATATCCAGTGAGCGGCAGTTCTGTGGGCGCAAATGCCTTGTTGATGCCAGAGGTCAGAGGAGAATGGCCAGACTGGTTCCAGCTGATAGAAAGGCAACAGTAACTCAAATAAGCACTCGCTACAACCGAGCTCTGCAGAAGAGCATCTCTGAACACACAACACGTCCAACCTTGAGGCGGATGGGCTACAGCAGCAGAAGAGCACACCGGGTGCCGCTCCTGTCAGCTAAGAACAGGAAACTGAGGCTACAATTCACACAGACTCACCAAAACTGGACAATAGAAGATTGGAGAAACGTTGCCTGCTCTGATGAGTCTCCATTTCTGCTGCCACATTCGGTGGTCGGGTCAGAATTTGGCATCAACAACATGAAAGCATGGATCATCCTGCCTTGTATCAGCGGTTCAGGCTGGTGCTGGTGGTGTAATGGTGTGGGGGAGATTTCTTGCCACACTTTCAGCTCATTAGTACCAACTGAGCCACATGTCAACACCACAGCCTACCTGAGTATTGCTGCTGACCATGTCCATCCCTTTATGAGCACAGTGTCTCCATCTTCTGATGGCTACTTCCAGCAGGATAACGCACCATGTCATAAAGCCTGAATCATCTCAGACTGGTTTCTTGAACATGACTATGAGTTCACTGTACTCAAATGGCCTCCACAGTCACCAGAACTCAATCCAATAGAGCAGCTTTAGGATGTGGTGGAATGGGAGATTGGCATCATGGATGTGCAGCCGACAAATCTGCAGCAACTGTGTGATGCTCTCATGTCAACATGGAGCAAAATCTCTGAGGAATATTTCCAGTATCTTGTATATATATATATATATATATATATATATATATATATATATATATATATATATATATATATATATATATATATATATATACATATATATACATATATATATACATATATATATATATATATATATATATATATATACATATATATATATACACACATACATACATATATATACATATATATATATATACATATATATACATATATATATATATACATATACATATATATATACATACATACATACATATATATATATATATATATACACACATACACACACACCAACGGGCCACTTTATTAGGTACACTTGTCCAACTGCTCGTTAACGCAAACTTCTTATCAGCCAATCACATGGCAGCAATTCAACGCATTTAGGTCAAACTTTGATTATAAATACAAACATTTATTTTCATGTGGTTTGACTAGTATGGATTAATTGTTCATCTAAACAATAACAACTTGCGCTAGTAAATTAAACATGGTGAATTTAGATTTCACACTGACTTACCCTCGCGGTATTCAGAAGAAGCAATTCTAGTGTCTGTATTGCGCTCTGCGAGGCTCATTTCTGTGTGGGAGAATAAACTGACACGCTGAAAGGGTTTGATAAAGAGCAAAGCTTCTGAGCACACCGTATATCTGCACCTCCGTCTTCACACAGAGCGCTGATTTACCGTAAAGCGACGCGTCACCGCTGCAGTTGCCATGACAGCGCGCGCCGTGGCTTCAGGCGAATCTTGTCCTCCATAGAGCCGCGGTTTTTTCCTCTTCTGGTGTTGTTGATCACTGCAGGATCTCCGAGGAGGATGAAAGCTGATGCAGTGGGTGGTGTGAAATCTGCTGTCAAACCGCACTCATTCCAGCAGATATACTGTATGAACAGCATAGAAAACACCGCTAACACTGCAGCTCCGGACAAACGGCTGTGAGAGGTAAACACACTTTAAAGTACGCGACACTACATACTGAACAAGTACACTACCTGACAAAAGTCTTGTCGCCTATCCAAGTTTAAGGAACAACAAACAATAACTTGACTTCTAGTTGATCATTTGATACTTAAAGTAGGTTACATGACACTGCTTTATAAGTATACTTACAAGTGCACATCAACACTCTGGATTAACAGAAAATATGAGGTACAGTTAAATACGCTTCAGTAAATCTGTATTGTACACATCAACAGCAGGTTTTTTGGGAAAACGCACTTTCACTGTTCTGATTTTGACTAATGTGCACTTGTTGTAAAGCAAGTTTAGGAACCACTACTGAGAAAAGCACTATAGCTACAAATAAACTTGATTTGAATAAGTACTCATATACAGTAAGCCAAATCAAACTATTAATTAATAGTCTAGTTAATAATGATAACTAGAAATTATTATTAATTTTTATAAGAAAAATAATATACAATTACATATTTAAACATTCAAATTATTTGATTTGTATTAAAACTATCTAAAATTAATCAGAATAAAATTATTTTGACTGAAAATAATATAAATAAAAATTATTAGTTGTTAAAAATTGATGATTATTTATTAATAGTTAAATATAGGAAATCTAAAATAATAGCAAATAAGAATAAACTAATACAAAAAATAAAGTAAGCAATTATAAAAATAAATAAATCATAAAATAATAATAAATTCATTCATTTATTCAATTTCTTTTCGGCTTAGTCCCTTTATTAATCTGGGGTTTCCACAGCAGCATGGACAGCCAACTTATCCATAATATGTTTCACGCACCGGATGTCCTTCTAGCTGCAACCCACCACTGGGAAACACACATAAAGACTCATTCACACACACATACACTACGGACAGTTTAGCCTACCCAATTCACCTGTACCGCATATTTTTTTTACTTGTGTGGGAAACCGGAGCACCCAAAGGAAACCCATGCGAACATGGGGAGAACATGCAAACTCCACACAGAAATGCCAACTGACCCAGCCGAGGCTCGAACCAGCGACCTTCTTGCTGTAAGGCAAGAGTTCTACCCTCTGCGCCACAGTGTAGCCCATAATAAATAATAATAATATATTTAGATAAAAACAACATCAATAAAAGCTAGAACTACACCCAAAAGTGAACATAATCAAATGAAATGATGCATTATGCATAATTGTTTTTATATTCTGATTGGTTGACAGAAATAAAAGGTGATTCAATTAGAATTAGATTGAATTACATATAAATCCAGCATTAATATCTGTCAACAGACTCATAAACTGTGCATCTTTAGTGCAAATCACACCCAAAAATAAATGTTTTTTTCAGGCATTTCCAGCCAGACAAACTCAAACGTGCATCTCCAGCTGTGAATAAGACGTCTTTATTGTGGTGCTGAATGAAACCATATTCACAATCCATTTACCGAGTGGAAGAGGGTAAATGTTGACTTAAAAAAATATAAGATCAATGACGAGAGTTAAAAAGGCAAACCTTGAGTTCACATGGCAAGGCAGATTCACCCTGGTGTGTGTGTGTGTGTGTGTGTGTGTGTGTGTGTGTGTGTGTGTGTGTGTGTGTCATCTGCTGTTATTTTCACAAACGATGATGTTTTAGCCATGCATATGACCGCTAAAGTAACATACTGTAAGTCTGGCATTATTTTTTTAATATAAACTACACACAACCATCTTCAATAGTTTTCTATACATTTGGTGAACACACGATGACTGAATAAGAATTGCTCTGTAATACCAAATGATCATAATATACTAAAAAGACCAAACGACAATATAGAATTAAGAAAACATTATTATTATAATAAGATCATACACCCTAATGATTAAGGAAACAGAAAGGAAATGAGAAATATCCTCATAAACTCTAATAACAGATTTGGTAGCCTGTGACTCTCCTGAGAAAAGTATGATGAAATGACTTTGCGCAGTGTTATTATTATTAATATTCATTATTCTTCTCGTTTTTGCTGAAAGCAGATGAATCGAGGGATCTTTCGACCGATGATAAAGTACAAACTGATTAAGCCGTCGCTATATTTGCTCTCCTCCGTGTGTTTTTGTACAACATTCACAAGGCTGACTGCATTATTATGATTATTCATGACATTAATAATCACATCTAGTACAGGCTTCAATATTAGTGCACACTTTCCACAAACTGGGCACGACATAGAGAATTGTCTGAACTCGATATTATATGAGCTGCTTTGTGTTATGTTAATAATTAAAATGCGTTCACACAAAATTAACAGAAATATTTTTATATGTAAAATAAAATGTGTAAAAATGATATTAATTTAATGGAAATCAATTTAATTAATATTCCTGAATTAGACTTCTGAGGTGTGACAGGCCAAAATCATCATTTTAAAGGGTCTTTACAGACATTTTGTGTGTGTGTGTTTATAAAAGTACTACTTTCTACTTTCGCTGCCGAGTTAATTTTGATGTTTATTGCTTTAAAAAACAGCCCATATAGAAATCTGATCTATGGCAATATATGCAAACCACATATACAGTTGAAACCAGAAGTTTACATACACTGTATAAAAAGGCACATACCATTTATAAAAAAAGTCAGATGTTAATATGACTAAACTTTTTCTCTTTTAGGTAAGTCAGGATTATCACATGTGTTTCTGTTCTGCTTAATAGCAGAATAATGAGAGAGAGATTTATTGAGAAATTGTTATAACCCTTCTTGAAAGTCCAGTTTCCATACAATAAGATTATTCTGCCTCTGAAAAAGCTCAGATGATGATGTCAAGGTTTTAGAAGTTTCTGATTGGCTGATTGACAACATTTGAGTTAATGTGAGGCACAACTGTAGAATAGTATTTAGGGAAAAGCTCAAACACACTGCTTCCTTGTGTGACAACATGAGAAATAAACAAGCCAGAATCAACAACAAAGCCAGATTACAATTAGCTTAATTACACTGGGAATGTTTGGAGACATGTCCTGTGGTCTGATGGAGCTAAGATTGAACTGTTTGGCCATAATGACCAGTGTTACATTTGGAGGACAAAGGGGAAAGCTGACAAGCCTAGGAACAGCATCCCAACTGTGCAGTATGGGGGCGGCAGCATCATGTTGTGGGGCTGTTTTGCTGCAGGAGGGACTGGTCCACTTCACAGCATAGATGGCATCATGAAGAAAGAACATTATGGAGAAATACTGAAGCAACATCTCAAGACATCAGCCAGGACATTACAACTTGGCCACAAAAGAATCTTCCAAACAGACCATGACCTTAAGCATACTGCCAAATGAGTTAACATGTGCTTTAAGGACAGCAGAGTGAATGTTTTGGAGTGGCCATCACAAAGCCCTGATCTCAATCCTATAGGAAATTTGTGGGCAGAGTTGAAAAAGCTTGTGCGAGCAAGACAGCCAACAAATCTGACTCAGTTACAGCAATTCTGTCAGGAGGAATGAGCCACAACTATTGTGAAAAGCTTGTGGAAGGAGACCCAAAACATTTGACCAAAGTTATACAGTTTAAAAGCGAAGCAAAAAAAGTACCAAGGAAATGTGTGTTTACTTTAAATCTCTAGAATTAAATTCTCTCATTATTCTGGCATTTAGCAAATGTAAATAATTTAGGTAATCCTGACGGACCTAAAATAGTAAACGTTTAGTCTGATTTACCATCAGACATTAAAAGATAAATGGTTATGTTCCTTTTTTAGATTGTATGTGAACTTTTGGTTTTAACAGTATAACATACAAGTTCAAAATATATGTCATAAATGTACATGCTGTATATGCAACATATATGCAAAAATTGCAATAAAATGACATGGTTGTGTTGCAACACAGACTCATTCTTAAAACGTACCCCTATATACCTTTCTGGAGGTCGTGAATTATGTAGCCAGAAGTTCGTATGGCTGTATTTCATCTTTAAAATGAATGTTACGGGCCGGTATGACACTGTTCCTTTTCACGCTTACTAGCTGAAAGCTTACCTCTGTGTGGACGGCTTTCCCACTGTTACCAGTTTGTCCAGTAGCTCGCCGCATAATGTTGGTGGACTTGAGACACAGTGAGGAGTTGACAGCGATGGCAGGGTTCAAGTACAGCAGAGAGCAGGAAAGACAAAACCCAAAAAATAAAATAAACAAGTAAATAACGAGGTAAGAATGTGGTAAAATCTAAAAATGTGGTAAAAATCAGGCGGCAGCGAGGGCTTTTCTTTTTCTTGGAAACACTTTCGGTTAGGTTTAGGTAAGTGGGTGGGCGCTGGTCAATCGGTGCTTTTGAAAACACTAGGTTTAAGGAGGGCAGTGTGTGGGGGTATCAGTTGTTCGGTCAGTCAGTCAGTCAACAGTGGCCTCTGGTGGATTTAAGTGAGAACAGCAAGCACAAATGGCACGCGCGAGAGAAATTTGAGATCTGAAAAAGCGTACACATTGTGGATTTGCGAAAACAAAAAATGCAAAAAAAAAACGTAGCTCCTGGGACGTATTTGCCGCTCTCCAGAAATGTATACAGGGGTACATTTTCAGAATGAGCCTGGGTTGCATTTTTGTGTGCTCATTTAGTTTTCCATATACAAGTTCACAGATATTATCTGTAGTTTTATATATACAGCTGAAGTCAATATTATTCAGATGATGCAATTTTAATTTTTCTAATATTTCCCCAGTGTTTTTCTAACAGAGATATTTATAAACATACATCATAATATGTTATGATAATAGTAACAACATAATAGTTAATTTATAATCACTAATTGACAACATTATTTAATATTTTATTAGTTCTTTTGCAATATACTCTTATTAACTAAGCTTAACTTCATATATTTTTAAAAATATTGTTTTATTCCAGCCAAACTAAAAGAAAAGACTTTCTCCAGAAGAAAATACAATAGGAAATACAGTGATAAATGTGGGAAATATTTGAAAAACTTTACATGAGGGCTAAGAAAGTTGTCTTCAACTGTATATATTTATTTATTTTTCTTCGGTTTAGCCTCTATTACACAGTGGAATGAACCGCCAACTATTCCAGCATATGTTTTACAAATCAGATGCCCTTCCGGCTGCAACCCAGTACTGGGAAACACTTATACATCCTCATACACACACTCATATTCGTATATAATTTAGCTTATTCAATTCCCCTATAGCGCATGTGTTTGAACTTTCGGGGAAACCAGAGCACCTGGAGGAAACCCACACCAACATAAACACAGGGAGAACATGCAAACTCCACACAGAAATGCCAACTGGCCCAGCCAGGGCTATAACCAGCGACCTTCTTGCTGTAAGGCGACTGTGTTAATATCCATATATGTCCATATATCAGATTTGAGCACCCTGTTTGTGGAAAGTGTTGACAGTGTTTGATTACAAATATTTTCCCACCCGATTCAAAGCTTCACAGTCTAGTATCCTAAAGCAAATCCCATGATTGTTTTACTACATTATTACAAAATACATAATTCAGTAATTGCAACATTCTATATCGAGGTGCTAATTAAAAACCACAACATAATCAGCGGAATATTCCCAGCAGTTTCATAAATCAAAACAGACACAACAGACGTTACAAAAGAAAAGTGCTTCTCAGCATCCTATTTGGCTTCCGCAAAGAAAACGTCCCTCAAAAAAGCCGTGGATCCGCAAGTGAACCTCCCAAACGTCTCTCAGCGTCACACTGGAAGAACAAAAACTAGCTCATTCTGGCTCTTTATTAATGGCAGTTTAAGACATCAGGTTCTATATGTGCAAACTAAACGGCGAAGTCAACGCAAACAGCCTCAAACTCAGAATGATCGTGTTCAAAACATGCGGGGAAACCAAAGACTCGAGTATGGTGCACTTTCAGATCCCCTTGACCTTTTTTTTTTTACAGTTTCTATGCTAATCGTTCATCATAATTGCAACACAGGCACAATGGAAATACAGGCTCCAGCCTACATATTTGTGAAACTGCAAAAAACTTTTTAGTTCAACATACGTTTGACTGCATTTTCAAAGTAAAATGAACACTAGGGGGCAGCAACTTTTGTTCCTTTTCACACTAATGATATTTACAGGATATATTATTGACAAATACATGATTATTTTTGTGCAGTTCCTAAATAAACAACACAAAACAACTTAACTCAGTCTATGATTTGTAATAATTATGTTTGCGTTACGTATCTATCTCCATATGGGCAACTTTTCTAGTGTGGTCAGTGTTCTCATAGCTCGCTTTGTATGATGTTCTGCTGCAGATCGCTCGGGTTTGAAGCATGCTTCCACAAAAGAGATTAAAGCAATGTAAAATCAAAGTAAAACTGCATGGTTGCAGTATGCTTTTCTCTTAATTTGCTTTTGAAAACACTATTGGTTGGGTTTAGGGAAGGGTTTAGCTTAGTGGTTCGCTAGCTGATCTGTACAACAAACGCCAGCCTCTCATGGAGGTGTACAAGAAGGATGTGTATCTGAAACGTGCGACAAATCACACCCCAAGGGGTCGATTACACCAAAAGCGGTTTATGCGTCGAGAGGCGCCTCTTTTGAATGGTTTACTAACAGGTGCGAGCATTTTGCTCGCTGCTTATGCGCCCTGCTCGCCTAATGTTTTAACCGCCTGCTGCGCCGCGCGTTTTTGCCAAAAAAAAGTCAACTGAGCGGAAAAAGCACATTACGTCACTCGCGTCTTTTTAATTCTCCAATCACGGGGAAGCAGAGGCGGGGTTTCTGTTGAAGTGCCTGCAGTTTTTGTGTTGTCAAGACAACAACGGAGACTTTTGAAGATGGAGGAGAGACTTGTGGTTGCTGTTTTGAGATATCCGGAGCTGTATGACTCACAAATCTTGAATATCACAATATTTTTAATTATTAAAATTATATTAATACCAACAGCAACACTCTCAAACAATACCCAGCTGATTCAGTCATTGCCTTGTGACATAAAAAAAGCGGACCTCGCTCTTTTTTTTCTTGTCAACAAAAAGGCAGAGTGGTGCGCCTCACATTTGTGGAACGGAAATGTGCGTTTGGTTTGATCGGCCCCTCAACTAATGCATTTCAAATTAGCAAAGATGTAGACAGCGCCCTCTAGTGGATGTGTCATCTGAAATGTGCAATAAAATGTACCCAGAGCGATGTATTTTACATTTCACAAAATATGTAGGCTGAGTCACGTATTTGCAATGAGCCTTGTGTTATTAAGGCGTTTACACACTAAAGAAGGCTGTGAAGGTGTCGGGTCATAAGCAGGAATGCAGTGAACTCAATTTCTAGGAGCTCAACAGATGCTATGGGGAGTTTTTTTTATACTTTTGCTTGCACAAACTCTTGATAATCCATTCCCAATGAAATCCAAAAATGTGCAGGGTTGCTTAAATGGTTAGTTCATCCAAAAACTGAAATAATCCCATCATTTACTCACCCTCAAGGCATCCTAGATGACTTCCTTCTTTCAGTTGAATCCAGTCAGTTATTAAGCAAATGATATTGGGCTTTTCTAGCTTTAATAAAGCACATACATCCATAACACAAAGTGCCTTATATGGCTTTGGGTCATGAGTAAAGCTCTCCTGTAGTGAATCCAAGCATTCAAATCTTTCCAAACAGTTTTTAGTCTAACTTCCGGTCTTCTTCTTCTCCTTCTGTGGTGTATTTTTGGCTGCATTAGTGCCACCAGCAGGACAGGAGTGTGTTTTTCTATCTCTTGAGTGTAAAGTGCATGCGAAGTGAAGAGAGACAGACAAAACACAAACGCATTATACAGATTTAAATCCACATTATTTTCTTACAGAGATGCATGGGTTCACTACAGGAGAGCTTTATTCACTCATTGGAGCCATGTGAGGCACTTTATTATGAATAGATGTGCTTTACTGGACTTCTTTTGGACTGCTGATAATAAACAGACATCATTTGACACTTTAGAGCTGGAAAAGCTCAATATAATTTTGAAAATAACTTTGACTGGATTTGAGAAAAAAGTAAGTCATAAAGACCATTTCAGTCTGGTCATGTCAGTGGTCCATGCTTGTTATCAAACTATTTCATAGCTGTCACATGAGGCAATTCAGTCATAAGTTCATGTTAAAACCGCTGCTATCACAACAATGACTATAGCTACGTCCCAAATCGCATACTTATGCACTATTCTACGCCATTTTGTAGTATAAATAGTGTAAGTATTGTGTTCACACTGAAAACTCTAAAAATAATAAGAGCACTTTAATTACCCGGATGATGCACTCATTCAGTCGTTAAAGTGAAGTGTGTAATGATGGACACTTCACGCACTCACCGACCGCAGGTTTGCTCACGTAGCGGAAGGGGCGGTGCTATCAGGGGCACATGTTGGATAACTTTATTTATTTTGGATGGTGAAAGCAAAATTCTCCTGCGAGAGTGATTATAGCGCCTCCCGATGGTGAATGCAGTTATACTCACGGCAGGTATTATTTGATAATTTGGTCGTTTATTTCACTGATTTGGCAACCGTCAAACGTCATCAGGGAAACGGTTTGAATTTCCACTTAGTAAAAAACATTAGCGTGCCATTTGGGATGACACTACATACATATATTATGCTGTTGAGTGTGTAAGTGCATAAGTACATAGTGCATGAGTGCATAGTATGCTGTTTGGGACGCAGCTTATGTTTGCATGGACATCAGTAATGGAATAATTTCCCCTAATCTAATTAAGACAATAATAAGACGAAGGTGTTAACATGAGTTGCTTTTTGAATGTTCCCTTTATGATCCCGTTTTACATGTTACAGCAAATAATTCGATTAAGGTCATTGCATCACCGCGCTATCCACGTTTCCTTTGGAGTTTCATGTAACTTCAGGTGATTCATTCTTAATTTGTGGACTTTAACTGCAGTTAAAAAACATTTCATGCATGCCACCATGACAAACGAGATATTGGATGTGAGTATGAACTGCTGGAAGAGTGCTGTTTTAATGAAAATTCATATCGCATGCTGAATGAGAGAAAAAAAAACTCAGCATTTCACGATGCAGGTGTCTGTGGTCCTTCATGGACTCGGTAGGTGCAAAGAATAGTGTCAAACAGCCATGTGTGTGTATGTGTGTGTGTGTGTGTGTGTGTGTGTGTGTGTGTGTGTGTCTGTGGACTATCCTGTTGCAAAATGCAACAAAAAGTCATATATGACAGTAATAGTTTGACTGCGTTGTTTATATGTTTATACTGCACTTCAATAATGTGACTTAAATCGGCGTCCTCCACATTTTAATTCATTTCTGTTTAGTTCGATTATGACCTTAATCAGATTCAATTCATCAAAAATCTCTGTTTACATGGTCGACTCTTAATCAGAGTATTGTCTTAATCGGATTATTGGTGTCCATGTAAATGTTCTCAATATGTGGCTGTTTTTGGATTCTCGAAAGCTATGGAAATTGAAAATGTAAAACAGGAGCATTGTTTTTGTTTGCATCCCTCAAAATGGTCATATGCATCTAGGATGCCTTTTTTGGCATAACTTTCTTTTTTGGATGAAACAAGCCATTAGGTTTCTTTTTTTCAACTTTTGTTAGTGAAACCTTCCTGAACTCATGCATTTTCATCTACTGTAAGTCTCCGCAATGCATCATTCTCATTGAAATCAATGGATATGTAGCATTTGAGTTGTGATTTTGTGAAATTTGATTTTGTGAATTTGTCTGCAGAATATCTATGCGGTGCATTATTCCCATCTAAATGGTTAAATTTGCAGCATCAAATAAAAGTGACATTTTCATTATTTCTGCTTGCAATACGTTCCCTTCGTGTTTTACATCTCGGTTTTTGTGGTTTACCATTGAAATCAATCACATTTCTGCATTGCCTAAAGTTTTCGTTTTCAAATGTTTTGTTGGCACAGATTTCCATGCATTTTTTCTGACACATTTTCTGCAGTGCACCATTCTGAATGAAATAAGTGGATCTGTCGTGATGCAAAAGTTTCCCAGCTCAGCTTTCGTCCCATTCCCATTGAAATCAATGGATTTAACATTGTCTGCATTTGCCCACCTTTTGTTTGCACAGCTTATGCAAACCCATGTAAAGTTTCACTTGTTTCTCTGAGATACACTCTTACCGTTAAAATAACTGGGTTTAGTGTTGCCTAAAAATGATCTTTTCAAACTCTTCCTGATACGGCTTTCACAACTCGCTGCATTATTCATTTTCATTTCATCATTCACTCCCATTGAAATCAATGGAATTAAAAAGTTAGGATTTCTCATCCATTTCCAATGCACCATATTCCCAATAAAATCAACGGACTAGAAGAGATTCCTAAAAGTTCTATTTTTCCAACGTTTTTTTGGGATCATTTTTGCAAACTCGTGCATTTCTCACCTACATCTTCTCTAAGCACCATTATAATAATGGCTGTATGTGCAGCGTTCTGTAGTGTGTAAACGCTGTTCACATGTTGTGACGTGTGTTAGAACGGATGCAGCACTTCTGCGATGACCTCCATGTTGAAAAGCCCCCTGTGTTTCCTGATTGCGAGGGGTTATTGTATATTGCAGGAGGAGCAGCACGGGTCTTCTTTATCCGGCTGAGAAGCGTAGTCCATCTGCCTGACGATCTCCGAGAACAGTTCGTCCACCATAGTCTTGCTCTTGGCCGAAGTCTCCATGAACGGACAGCCCCATTCCTCAGCCAGAGCCTGACCCTCGCTCGACGAAACCTCGCGCTCGTTGTCCAGGTCCACCTTATTGCCCACCAAAATCACAGGCACGCGCTCATACCTGTCAAAGAGCAACACATGAGATTAAGAAAAATGTTAAACATGTGAAACGTGAAATGAGGCTTTTCAGCACCAAACTCAACAGTTGGATGGATGGAAAGAAATAGAAGATTTGATAATGGATGTATGATAGAAATAAAAGAAATAAACAGACTACAAATATGGACCATTTCCATGCTGTCCACAGTGTAAACAGTGCATTCAGTAGTGCACAGGGCTGTAACAGCATGTTAGCGTGTACTTGTGAACACAGTAAATGTCAGTAAGCGTGTTTGATCTGATCAGACGTGACTGTGTCCAGCATTATTAATGAAGCACACAATAAGAGCTGATTCAGACCGCTGTGTTGTGTGTGTCAGGTCTGCAGGTGTGAATGTGTGTGGGAGGAAAGCAGAACAGATGAAATGTCACCCGCCGCCGCTGCATGGAGAAAAACACTATTTATAGTCTGAGAGACAGCAGGGACGCCTGGAGTCTGAGAGCTTGTGTCACATCCATGAACATATGCTGGATCTATGATCACAGTCACACTTTCAGCTGCAAACATGTGTGTGTGTGTGTGTGAGTGGAACAGATAGGGTAGAGTTCATTGTTATTGTGAATGCTGACATGATGTACATTGGGTTTGTACACCTTTTATGAAGCGCTGATGAAGAACAGCAATAAAGCCGCCTGGAGAAACACAAACCATTTAACAAGTTTATGATGCAACACGTCTGAGCAACAGAACTCATTTCCCCGCTCAAAAACTAAACAGATATAGCATTAATTATAATGTGTGTCTTTTGGAGTGTCAAAAAATAAAATATCATTCTGTCATAAATAGTGTACTGTATACACACTCGCCGGCCACTTTATTAGGTACACCTGTCTAACTGCATGTTAACGCAAAATTCTAATCAGCCGATCACATGGCATCAACTCAATGCATTTAGGCATGTAGACATGGTCAAGATGATCTGCTGCAGTTCAAACCGAGCATCAGAATGGAGAAGAAAGGGGATTTAAGAGACTTTGAATGTGGCATGGTTGTTGGTGCCAGACGGGCTGACCTGAGTATTTCAGAAACTGCTGATCTGCTTGGATTTTCACGCACAACCATCTCTAGGGTTTACAGAGAATGATCTGAAAAAGAGGAAATATCCAGTGAGCGGCAGTTCTGTGGGCGCAAATGCCTTGTTGATGTCAGAGGAGAATGGCCAGACTGGTTCCAGCTGATAGAAAGGCAACAGTAACTCAAATAAGCACTCGTTACAACCGAGCTCTGCAGAAGAGCATCTCTGAACACACAACACGGCCAACCTTGAGGCGGATGGGCTACAGCAGCAGAAGACCACACCGGGTGCCGCACCTGTCAGCTAAGAACAGGAAACTGAGGCTACAATTCACAAAGGCTCCATTCAACTGTTGTATTAACACTTCAGGCTGGTGGTGGTGGTGTAATGGTGTGGGGGATATTTTCTTGGCACACTTTGAGCCCATCAGTACCAATCGAGCGTCATGTCAACGCCATAGCCTTCCTGAGTATTATTAAAGTATAACGCACCATATCATAAAGCGTGAATCATCTCAGACTGGTTTCTTGAACATGCCAATGAGTTCACTGTACTCAAATGGCCTCCACAGTCAGCAGAACTCAATCCAATAGAGCACCTTTGGGATGTGGTGGAACGGGAGATTGGCATGTCAATATGGAGCAAAATCTCTGAGGAATATTAACAGTAGCTTGTTTAATCTGTGCCGTGAAGGATTAAGGCAGTTCTGAAGGCAAAAAGGGTCCAACCTGGTACTAGTCAGGTGTACCTAATAAAGTGGCCGATGAGCGTAGATCAAATTTAAATGGCTGTGTAATCCAGTTATAATTAATTTATGATTGTTCAAACTACTTCTGTAAAATGAGCTCATTCAACACAATTTTTGAGATTTCTTTAGGACAACTTAATTGTTTTATGTTCACTGCACTTAAATTTAAGTTAACCGATTTGTGGAAAACCTGAATGAATTGTGTGGAGGGCGGCACGGTGGCTCAGTGGTTAGCACGATCGCCTCACAGCAAGAAGGTCACTGGTTCGAGCCCCCACAGTCCAAACACATCTGGGACAGGTGAATTGGTTAAATTGTCCGTAGTGTATGTGTGTGAGAATGAGAGTGTATGGATGTTTTCCAGTGATGGGTTGCACCTGGAAGGGCATCCGCTGTGTAAAACATATGCTGGATAAGTTGGCGGTTCATTCCACTGTGGCGACCCCAGATTAATAAAGGGACTAAGCCGACAAGAAAATGAATGAATGAATGAATTGTGTGGAACCCAGCATTTTTTACGGTTTATTTGTAAAATACTGAAATATAGTCAAGAAGCACACCACACAAACTCCTCATTCACCTGCTCAAAACACTCACAGCAAGCATTTTTGTGTTTAAAAGGAGTCTATTAGACACTTAAACAGACGTCTCGGCTAAAACAAAGCTAAATTTGTTTGGTCAGTAAAAAAATCTCAAAAAATAGACTCAAATAGATGGGCATGAATGACTGCACACGTGAAATCTGTTTGAAAATTAGATTATTGACTCTTATAATTGTCAGACTACTATTACATTTTCACTGACAGCCCAAGATTAGCCTTGTTTTAGCCAAGACATCAATCCTTTAAACACAAAATGTTGGGTACTTGGTGGCATTTTGCTAAACCGTTGTGCCTTTGCATTATCATCTTAATGTCATGCTGATTAAAATAATTGAATACAGTGACAAGCGAGCAAACAGAGCAGCACTAGTTAAGTGACTGTAATTAGGCCGCAGTTTAGCGAAGCGCGAGCCTTCATGAGCCTCAACATCTATTAGTGGATCAGCGAAGTGTGAGAAACGACAGCGAGCAGTCACACGTCTGACTGCAGATCAGACTGAACACACGCATCACTCAAACCAGCCACTGATAATATTAATCAATGCATTAGTTATACAGATGAAGTCAGAATTATTAGCATATCTGAATTATTAGCCCCGATTTCTGTACAATTATGAGATTTTCTCACATTTCTAAACACAATAGTTTTAATAACTATGCCAACTGACCCAGCCGGGGCTCGAACCGAGGTGATGGTGCTAACCACTGAGGCACTGTGCCGCCCAATATATAATATATTTATTACTTGAATATATATAATAATATTTGAAGAAATGTATTTTTAGCTTTTAATTTTTTATTTTATTTGGTGGAAAATAAAAATTTATATTTTTTAAATGCTTTTTTAATCCATATATATATATATATTTTTTTATAAATGTATTTTTTGTTTTTAAATTTTTATTAAAATAAATAATCATACTAGTAACATGCAAAGTCATGCTAGAATCATGCTAACAACATGCTAAATCATGCTAACAAGCTAATTCATGCAAACAAGCTAATTCATGCTAGACTCATGTTAACAACATGCTAATTAATGCTAGAATCATATTAGTGACATGCTAATTAATGCTAATATCATGCTAACAGCATGCTAATTTATGTTAGAATGATGCTAGTAACATGCTAATTAATGCTAGAATCATGCTAACAACATGCTAATACATGCTAGAATCATGCTAATTCATGCTAGTAACACATCTCTAATTACTGATTTATTTTATCTTTGCCATGATGACAGTAAATAATATTAGACTAGATATTCTTCAAGACACTTCTATACAGCTTAAAGTGACATTTAAAGGCTTAACTAGATCAATTAGGGTAAAGTTAAGGTGATTAGGCAAGTCATCGTATAACAGTGACATTTGAGATCTGAATAAGCGTACACAGCAGCCTCTGGTGGATTCGTGAAAACAAAAACGGCAAAAAAATGTATCTCCTGGGATGTATTTGGCGCTCTCCAGAAATGTATATTGGGGTACATTTTCAGAATGAGCCTGGGTTGGGACTTTAAGCTCAAACTGAGCAGTACAAATAGGGTAAATCAAGCTTTTTATTTCACAGCTAAAACACTCAATCACTATTGCAAATACATACAGTCAGATCGTCTGAGACGGGTTTCTCTAAACTCAACGGCCTCCAGATTTCAGTCCTGAGTGAAATGAGCTCAGTGTGACTGTGATTGATGACTGAGAGAGTGAAAGTCTAGTGTTTTCCTGTCCGTCTGTCCAACAGTGTTCCTCTGTCCAGCACTGAAGCTCTCTGAAACGCTTCGACCCCTTTAACAATTCAACATTTCAGCACAAAAACAGATGTGATTCTCCAGAGGCCCTGCTGAAGCGCTGCATGCTGGGACACTTTTGGACAGAAATGCTGGTCGGCTACATGCTGATTCACAGAGAAACAAAGAAACCTTAATCAAAACAAAGAGCCGAATGTTTGCTCCTTGAAGTTTGCCAACAAAAAAAGGCTCTGTGTGAAATTAAAAGCAGAATTGGGGGAATCAGCTGCAGAATGAGCTAAACACAATGATCTGGATGGAAACTGTGATCGAAGAGAATAAAGTTTTTGAACACTGTATTGAAGATCATGTGGGAGAATTGTAATATATAATATTCATCCTACATCATTTTCCTTCTGCTTAGTCCCTTTATTCATCAGGGGTCACCACAGCGGAATGAACCGCCAACTTATCCAGCATATATTTTACACAGTTGATGCCTTTCCAGCTCCAACGCAGTACTGGGAAACACCCGACACTCTCACATTCACACACACAAACACACACACACACACACACACACACACACACAGACACACAGACACACACACATACATACACTACGACAATTTAGTTAATCAATTCCGCTATACCATGTGTTTGGACTGTGGGGGAAACCGGAGCACCCGGAGGAAACACACATGAACACAGGGGGAACATGCAAACTCCACACAGAAATGCCAACTGACCCAGCCGGGGCTCGAACCGAGGCGATGGTGCTAACCACTGAGGCACTGTGCCGCCCAATATATAATATATTTATTACTTTAATATATATAATAATATTTGAATAAATGTATTTTTAGCTTTTAATTTTTATTTTATTTGGTGGAAATTTTTTTTAAATATTTTTAAATGCTTTTTTTTATCCATATATATATATATATATATATATATATATATATATATATATATATATATATTAATAGATGTATTTTTCGTTTTTAATTTTTAATTAAAATAACTAATCATGCTAGTAACATGCAAATTCATGCTAGAATCATGCTAACAACATGCTAAATCATGCTAAAATCATGCTAACAAGCTAATTCATGCTAGAATCATGCTAGTTACATGCAAATGCATGCTAGAATCATGCTAACAAGCTAATTAATGCTAATATCATGCTAACACCATGCTAATTTATGTTAGAATAATGCTAGTAACATGCTAATTAATGCTAAAATCATGCTAACAACATGCTAAATCATGCTAACAAGCTAATTCATGCTAGAATCATGCTAACAACATGCTAAATCATGCTGAAATCATGCTAACAAGCTAATTCATGCTAGAATCATGCTAACAACATGCTAATTCATGCTAAAATCATGCTAACAACATGCTAAAACCATGCTAACAAGCTAATTCATGCTAGAATCATGCTAGTTACATGCAAATTCATGCTAGAATCATGCAAACAAGCTAATTCATGCTAGACTCATGTTAACAACATGCTAATTCATGCTAGAATCATGTTAGTGACATGCTATTTAATGCTAATATCATGCTAACAGCATGCTAATTTATGTTAGAATCATGCTAATAACATGCTAATTAATGCTATAATCATGCTAACAACATGCAAATACATGCTAGAATCATGCTAACAACATGCTAATTAATGCTAGAATCATGCTAATTCATGCTAGTAACATGCTAATTGATGCTAGAATCATGCTAATTCATGCAAGTAACATGCTAATTAAAGCTAGAATCATACTAGTAACATGCTAATTCATGCTAGAATCATGCTAATTCATGCTTGAATCATGATAATTCATACTAGTAACATGCTAATTCATGCTAGAATCATGCTAATTCATGCTAGTAACATGCTAATTCATGCTAGAATCATACTAGTAACATGCTAATTCATGCTAGAATGATGCTAATTTATGCTAGAATCATGGTAATTCATACTAGTAACATGATAATTTATGCTACAATTATGCTAGTAACATGCTAATTCATGCTAGAATTATGCCAGAAACATGCTAATTCAAGCTAGAATCATACTAACAGGCTATTTACACTTTAAAACCACTTCAAACTTTCAGACTCAGCTTTTCAAGCCACCATAAAGTTTGTCCTCAAACTTTAATATCTAGTTATATATATTATATTATTGTTAATATATTATTATTAATATTATTATTACTTTAAATTATTATTAAGAATAATTGAAAAGCTGTAGTAGAATGTTTTTAATTATAATAAACTCTGAAAAAACCTAAAAGTTGTTATTAGTGTTCATTAGTGCATCAATTATTCATTTTTTTTTCTGCTTAGTCCCTTTATTAATCTGGGGTTGCCACAGCGGAATGAACCGCCAACTTATCCAGCAAATGTGTTACTCACCTATGCACTCTCATTCACACTCATACACTATGGCTAATTTAGCTTACCCAATTCCCCTATAGCGCATGTGTTTGGACTGTGGGGGAAACTGGAGCACCCGAAGGAAACCCACACCAACACAGAGAGAACATGCAAACTCCACACAGAAACTGGCCAAGCTAGGACTTGAACCAGCAAACTTCTTGCTTTGAGACCACAGTGCTAACCCCTGAGCCACCGTGTCACCACATAAATCTACAGAATAAGAAACACTGAACGAATCTTTTGAGTGAACAATGATTCGAATCACTGCGATGAATCATAAACAATGGCATGATCGTGTTTCGTAGATGAACTATCACAATACAACACTTCTGTAAATGAAAAGAGCAAACCGCAAAAGCAACAAAGGAGCCGATCTGTAAAAGAAATGAGACTGGAACACAACACAGAATCCCCGAGCTCATGAAAACACTGGAGGTAAATCAAACTAAATGTGGAGAAGCATCAAAGCAGAGCAATTTTAAGTCATGCAGCATTGATGAAGGCCTCCGAGAGCAGAGAAACACACATGAAGACGGATGAGCTGAAGTCAGTCTTTATCTTCAGCAGCTCAACACAAAGCCTGAGTCTGAACATCGGTTCATGAACATCAATAGAGCTTCAGTCAGACCACAAACAACACTACATCAAATCAGCATGCATTGTGTTCATATGCAATCCACAGGGGCAGTTGAAGTCTGAATTATTAGCCCCCCTATTTATTCCACCCCCCCCCCCCCCCACCAACTTATGTTTGAAATGTGTCACATTTGTAATCATAATAGTGTTAATAAGTCATTTCTAATAACCGATTTCTTTTCTCTTTGCCATGATGTTTTTTATTAAAATAGACTGAAAAAACGTCAAATGTGTTATTATTATTATTATTATTATTATTATTATTATTATTATTATTATTATTTCCTTAAATGTATTTATTAAAAAAATAACAAAAATATTAATAATGAAAAAAGGGAAGGTCTAATAGAAATACAGCAAAGAGACAAAAAAAGAAAAATAATAGAAAAATATAATTAAAAAGAATAGATCTGTCAGAGATCCACATTTATAATTACAATAAATAATCATAAAACAACCTGCACTGATATGAATCTGCAGTCCTCTTCCAGAAAAGTTATGATTTAGGAATTACATTAAAGGCAAAAAGCAGATTAACATATTGTAGAAACCTGTTGTAGAATCATTATATAAACAGCTTTAAATTGGTCTTAAAATGACAATAATATCACTTATTAAACTAATTTCTGACAATATATCCCACAACAGAAATGACTTATCAAGACAAGCCTATATATATATATGCATAAATTATATTTATATTATAATTACATGTTTAATACAATTACAAAGTTATAAATATATAAAGTTATTGTATAATGATGGTTTGTTCTGTAGACTATCGAAAAAAAGTATAGCTTGAAGGGGCTAATAATATTGAACTTAAAATGGTTTAAAAAAAAATTAAAAACTGCTTTTATTCTAGCCGAAATAAAACAAATAAGACTTTCTCCAGAAGAAAAAATATTATCAGACATACTGTGAAAATTTCCTTGCTCTGTTCAACATCAATTAGGAAATATAAAAAAAAAATAAAGGGGGGCTAATAATTCAACTGTATATATATATATATATATATATATATATATATATATATATATATATATATATATATATATATATATTTTTTTTTTTTTTTTTAATAAATGTATTTTTAGTTAAAAAAATTCTATTGTTTTTAATCTTTTACAAAAATATTGGTAAAAAATATATTATTTTCAAAATGCATTTTTATCAATATAAAAATATATAATTCTAATAATATTATTAATGTATAATTATTATTACTTCTACTATTATTAAGAAAAAATTTTAAAGCTGCAGTAATGTTTTAATTATAATAGACTGTAAAAACATCAAATGTGTTATTATTATTATTATTATTTGTTTAAATTAATTTATTAAAATTATAACAAAAATATTAATAATGAAAAGAGGGAAGGTGCAATAGAAATACAGCAAAGAGAGAAAAAAAGAAAAATAATAGAAAAATATAACTGAAAAGAATAGATCTGTCAGAGATCCACATTTATAATGTGAACCGCCAACTTATCCAGCATATGTTTTACATAGCGGAGACCCTTCCAGCCGCAACCCAGTACTGGGAAACACCCACACACACTTATTCAAACACACACTCATACACTACAGCCAATTTAGTTCATCAATTCCCCTATAGCGCATGTGTTTGGACTGTGGGGAAAACCGGAGCCCCCACGCAAACACGTGGAGAACATGCAAACTCCACACAGAAATGCCAACTGGCCCAGTCGAGGCTTGAACCAGTGACTGACTGAGCCACCCTACAACATTAACAATACAGTAAAACAATACATTTGCACTGTAGGTCTGCATGGAGAACATCATCATGTCTCACAGGAGAGATCATTACACATAACTCCATTAGGCATTTAGACACTAATTAGCATCATTTTAACACATTTCCCAGTATGTAAATGCTTCTCGGAGAATCACACAGACTATGTGAAAGTGCACAGACTGTGTGTGTGGGACGCGTCGAGTCTATGTGTGTGTGTGTGTGTGTGTGTGTGTGAAACACCTGCTGCAGCTAAATTGAATACGTGTGTGTTTTAATCTCAATTGATTAGAGAGTGTTTAGCATGAGATGTGAAGCCGCGGATGGACGGCACTAATGCACTTGTGATGTTTCTTTGGCTTCCAGCAGCAGCACAATCTCATTTATATTTCGGTGAGTGTGCAAATGTTGAGCTGTAGTTTTGATCCGCCGTCTCAGCATGAATCTGCCTGCTTCTTAAAGCAGATTAACAACCTGTGCCAGAGCTTTACACACATTCTGCTGCTTCTGCCGTAAAACGCTGCCAATTCAATTCATAACGCCAGAGATAAAACTCAATACATGTACAGTTGAAGTCAGAATTATTCGCCCTCCTGTAAAGTTCTTTGCAGATATTTCCCAAACGATGCTGAACAGATTCAGGAATTTTTCACAGTATTTCCTATAATATTTTTAAGTCTTATTTGTTTTATTTCAGCTAAAATAAAAGCAGTCCCTAATTTTTTAAACCCATTTTAAGGTCAATATTATTAGCCCCCTTAAGCATTATTAGTTTTGGATTGTCTGCAGAACAAACCCCTGTTCTACAATGACTTGTCTAATTACTAGGGTTGGGTACTGAAACCCGGTGCCATACGCATTTGGAACCGGTATACACTGGATCAAATCAACATATGAATTTCGGTGCCTAATTTCCATGCATTTTACTGTGCGTTCACACCGAAAGTGGCGAGAGCGTCAAAACTCACCACGTTGATCTCATATTTAAAGGAGTCATTGCAGAATTTTAGTTACATTCCTGCATTAAACATGTTTCTAGCGTGTTCTTTAGGTTTACAATCCAAAAAAGAATTAAGGAACCTGAGTGTTATTTTCGATTGTGATCTTAATTTTAAATCTCATATTAATTAAGTTACAAAAACTTGTTTTTATCATTAAAGAAATGTCGCCAAAATTCGTTCTTTCCAATTTTTTGATGATGCCAAGAAATTAATTCATGCTTTTATTTTCTCTCGCCTTGATTATTGCAATGCTATTTATACTGGTCTACCTAAGGGTTCTATAATGAAGTTGCAACTGATACAAAATGCAGCAGCCAGAGTTTTAATGAAATTGAAGAAACGAGAGCACATCACACCCGTATTAATAGAATTACACTGGTTACCCGTGCACCAAAGAATAGATTTTAAGATTGTTTTATTGGTTTATAAAGCACTACACAACATGACACCTTCCTACATTTCCGACTGTTTATCAAAATATAACCCAAACCGTTTGCTACGCTCTTCTAGCGCTGGGCTTTTAGAATTTTACTCTGTAAACCTGATGCCATCTGGCGGCACTTCTTTTAGCCATTATGCTCCTAAAATTTGGAACTGTCTCCCTCTTGAAGTGAAAGAATCCCCTAGTATTCATGTTTTTAAAAAGCGTGTTAAGACACATCTTTTTAAAATTGCATATGAATACACAAGCTTTTTAGGTGTATGCATTTTATCTTTATTGTTGTAGGTTTATGTATGGATGTATGGTGTGTGCTTGCATACATAAGGACTATTGTGTGCGTGATCATGTGGATATATGATTATATTTGCTTATATCTGAGTATATGTGACAAGTTTATGTGGTCTGTTTTAACGCTTTTTTGTTGTTGTTTGTGAGGCACTTTGAGATGCATGTATGTTGGAAAAGTGCTATACAAATAAAATGTATTATTATTATAAATCAGTTATTAGAGATGAGTTATTACTGGCTTCCTGCTTTGCTACTGTTCGGACGTCTTTGCCTGCTGCTCCGCTTCTTGCACTCTTGCTTTTATATTTTACACTCTAATTTTAACTTGATCCTTTCAGCACAGTGCTCAAACGACACCGCTTGAAGATCAACATCGAATCTACAAAACAACTTTACCAACAATGTAGAAAAAGCCAACGTGGGTGTCTTAAGGAGCACAAATACAGCATATGGGCTCTTACATGCAGTTGTGTTATCACTCATAGAGCAAGTCATATCTCTCCGGCACCATGTTTGGGATGCTTTTCATGGACCGGCCCCCATGACAAACTAATTGAATAGCCTAAATAGCCTAAAAATTTAATAATTAATTAGACTTTGTGCCTATGTAACCCCGCCGGTCCTACGCCACCCAACCCGACCCGAGCTGGAATCGAACCGGCGACCTTCCGCATGGAAGTCGGTTGCTCTACCAAGGAGGCTAAAGACTATGACCTCTAGCATCTGTCGCTAGAGCACCTTTAGAGGTCAGAGGAGTGAGTTTTACCTGCGCAGCACTTACTAGCTGGCCTCCGTTACACTCACCCCCTAAACCTCACTCCCATCCGGGTCACGGCACCAATGTAACCCCGTCGGTCCTATGCCACCAACCCAACCCAAGCTGGGATCGAACCAACCCGCTCCGAGCTGGTATCGAACCGGCGACCTTCCGCATGGGAGTCGGTTGCTCTAACAAGGAGAGCCTCTAGCGTCTGTCGCTAGAGCACCTTTAGAGGTCAGAGGAGTGAGGTTTACCTGCACAGCACTCCATTACACCTGGATTATTAAAATAGAGCCCTACAGCGCAGGTGTAAAAGGGCATGTCCAAATTCACTTTTGCTATTATACACTGTCAGGGAATTGAGCTCTGTGTCATGATGTGCTTACTGCAGTAAAGTGGCCATTTACCGTGACATCACCTGAATAAATAAAGCTCTTTGCTAGCACTACTGTTCACAGTGATATCATCGCACAATACTCCAGGGTGCTCCTGATATTAAATGCATGGGTTACTGTATTTCTCACGACACATCTGAATAGACGGCAAATGAAAGTAGACAATGTGGGAAAAAGTGCATAAATAAGAGCGTTTCTGCTTGAGGATCTGACGGGATAATTCAGGCCTTTCAGGTTGCACGGCTGAATCTTTTGTCTCTGTGTGGCGTTGAATTGTTTCTGTAGGTCGGGTTTATGACGGCGGTGTGTTCAGAGCTCTTTCTGGAGAAAAACACACACAAACAATGCAGCATCTGTTTCTGGGCCTTAGGTTAAATTATGAACGATTATAATGGACGCTGCCTCCCATTGGAGATTACTAGGGCCAGACGGAATCTGCTGACGTTTTTTGCTATTTCTGCAGAGAATTTTGGTCAGGGTTCAACGCTAAGGATTTTTTTCTACTGGTCCGATCGGGCAAGTGGTTTAGATTTTTACTTGCCCTGCCAAATTTTCACTGGCCCCACCAAAAAAAGGGAAGTTAATAGCTATTTTTAACCACATATTTTAAATAATGCGTCAAAAATAAAGTCTGTAAATCTAGAATTTCAGTACTTAAAAAACAATTGTTATGCTATGCAAACTAAAAGAGTAGTATGGAAAATGTGGAGGCATTTTATTGCAGTTTGAAATTATTTAACAAAAGGTGGCTGACTTGTCAAACTGACGGCAAACTGTGCATAACATCACTTCATTATTGTTTTGTCGTGTTGTTTCCATGTAAATGTCTACTTCCAACATGTTAGAGACATTTTCGTTTAGCCTTTTAATTTGGTGTTGCCGCCATGTTGCTGTTTCTACGCTGTACTGGTTGTTACCAGGTAAGAAAAAAAAAATAGCATGGTCAAATCAATCAGATAAGATGAATCGGAAAGCAATATGTTGTTTACGACATTACAGAGAAGGTAGCATTTAAAGATTTAAAAGCACAAACTTAAAATGCACGCAATTGACAAATAGTCACTGACAAATTAAATGTTAGTGACAAGGCAGCACTGTCCCAATCGGGCCAGTAATGATCCGGTCTACTGTCCCAAGTGTCTCTCACGCTGGCCCTAGGCCACCGGGCAGTCCTTATTGTTGAGCCCTGATGGTAAAAATTATTTTGGGAGTATCATAACTAAAACCTTAGTATATGAAATAAAAAATAATATCTTTTTAACTTTTATTTAATGTTTAAAATACAGATCCAATTAGATTAACTTTATTTGGTAAATAAAGAAAGTTTGTCATGTAATATATTTAGTACTTATCTAGACATAAAATATTACTGTATAAGCTGCATTGTACATAAATCAGATGAACATTTTCACATTAGTCAATAATATTACTGAAATTAATAAAAACTGAATAAATATAGATTTACACACATTTACTCAAGTAAATAAACAGAATTAATGATGGGCTAAAAATCTGCGTGCACAGATTCCAGGTGGGTCTATAGATTACTAACAGGTGCTGCTGTTCGACTACACACTCAAGTGTTTCCATCCTGGAAAACCTCAGAAAGTTTTGTACTTATGTATTTATTTGCTGCATTTTTTTCTAGTTAAGTGATTTAAATCTTGCTTAGCACTTTTTCTTTATATACAGCGGGGGGAATAAGTATTGAATATTTTCTAAAGTATTCCCATATATTTTAAAGATGCTCTTGACTTGAAACTTTCCCCAGATGTTAGAAATCCATATAGGCAAAACTAATTAGTTTACAAATGAAGTTCTGTGTAATAAAATGAAACGACGCAGGAAAAAAAAAAGTGTTGAACACATGAAATAAGGAAGGTGTAGCTCGGCAGTGAAAGCCCAGACAGCAGCTGAAATCTCTCAGTAGTCCTTCAGCAACCCTCTGCCCTTCATTAGTGTAGTAAATGACAAGTAAACATGATGGCTCGTTTCCACTGACTGGTGCAGAATGGTACGGTTCAGGTCAGTACGGGTCACCTTTGTCAGGCTTGATTTTCCACTACCAAGGGTACTCTTTTAGTGGGCGTGGTGTACTACAGAAAGTTTAAGTCAACGTCATTCTCACTCGAGAAAATGTCTACAGTAAAGCCATATACAGGTCGTTGACAAATCATATGAGAAGCACAAAACAGATGCTTTACACACATAAATACTTGTGTTTAAATGTTTACTTTTCTATCAACATGATTTGATTATAACTACAGATCAATAACAGCGTGAAATAGCCCACTGTAACGTCTGCAATTACATAAAATAAATAAATAAATGAACATATATGAGCACATGCAGACCCTTACAGTCTTTGATATGTTACCAACTACAAAAGAACTACACACAGCAGACATTTAGTCCTTATTTGGGTTCAAAAACAACACGCAATATAGCCCTGCAAACCTCTCATGTGTGTCTGTAATCTTCAGCAGCACATGTAGACTCTGTTAGAAAGGCATTCTGTCATTCCCAGTTCATAACAGCTCAGCGTGTACGTCGGCAGGCTCGAGATGCGGAGAGGGGTCGACCACGGCGACCGGTTTCGAGTCCGGGGAAGAGCAGTTCCAGCAATCAGGTAAGACGAAAACAGAATCCCAAAAATTAAGTGAACGAGTTTCGTGACGGTGAGAACGCGGCGAAATCCGAAAACGCGGTGGAATTTAAAAAAAAAATCAGGGCTTTTATTTTTTGGACGGCTTTTGTGAATTGTTGCTCGGGTTTAGGGAAGCGAGCGGGCGGGCGGGTCGATCGGTAAAATTGGTTGGGTTCGGGGAAGGAGGAGGGCGAGTCGGCCGATTGGCCGGGCGCGCAGTCAATCATCCGGTCAGTCAGACAGCGGCCCCCGGCGGGTTCACGCAAATGTTTGCGCCCGCGAGATGGGTCTGAGGTGCGAAAAAGCGCGCAACAGCGGCCTCTCGTGAAAACAAAAACTGCAGCCGTACGTACCTGCCGGGACGTATTCCGCGGTCTCCAGAAACGTCCGCGGGACTACATTTCCACGATGAGCCTCGGTTGAACATCAAGCACTGAGTTCAACTAAATGAACAACTAAAGGATAGAGTTGACCATGAAGACGGGGTTCGAGTCCGATGAAGAACGGTCCCAGAAAGCCACCACACAGCTATAGTAACATACAACAAATGTAAGTAGGTATTTTGGCCATGGTGTCAATACTGAAGTGCCATGTACAGTTATGATGCAATAAATCCATATTATTTTCCTCCTGGTAAAATGATGGTAACACAATGGATATTTGAGTAGGCAATACCATGTTTTTGGACATTTACCATAGTTAATTTCCAAATAACAACATCCAGAAATGTAAGTGGGTATTTTGGTATTGAAAAATAGTACACCCTGTAAGACTGAGACGAAAGCAACAAACTAAAAACAACATGTATTACCCCGTTTAAGACATTTACCATGGTAAATGTCCAAGTTTAGTGATAGTAGTATGCTATTTTACCATCACGCAGCTATAGTAAAACTTTGAGAAATGTAAGTGGGTATTTTGATCCGGTACAAAAGTGTTAGTGTATGATAATGTAATTTTACCGTGGTACTTACTGTACATTTAAGATGAATTGTTTTTGGATGTGCACCAAATACTGAAGTACCATGACATGATAAAAAAACACGCTGGTGCCATGCAAAGTTATGATGTCATGAGGAATAAGTTTATATTATATTCATCCTGCTTAAATGATGGTAACACAATGGAAATTTAAGTAGGTTATACTATGTTTTTGGACATTCACCATAGTAAATTTCCAAATAACAACATCTAGAAATGTAAGTGGGTATTTTGGTCTTGTATGATGGTGTTAGTGTATGATACTGTCATTTTACCATGGTACATACTGTAAGATCAAGTTGAAAGCAGCACACTGAAAAAAATGCACATTTACCATGGTAAATATTCATGTTTTGTGATAGTAGTATGCTGTTTTACCATCGCACAGCTAGTAAAACATTCAGAAATGTAAGTTGGTATTTTGGTCTTGTACAAAAGTGTTTGTGTATGATACTGTCATTTTACCATGGTACATTCTGTAAGTTTGAGATGAATGCAACAAAGAAAAAAAACATGTATTACTCCATTTTAGGACATTTACCATGGTATATTTTAACCATTGTACTGCTATGATAAAACATTCAGAAATGTAAGTGGGTATTTTGGTTATGCATGATGGTGTTAGTGTATGATACTGTCATTTTACCATGGTACATTCTGTAGGTTTGACATGAAATGTTTATGGACGTGTAACAAATATTGAAGTACCATGACATGAAAAAACAAGGTGGTGCCTTGGAAAGCTGGAAATACCATGTTTTTGGACATTTACCATGGCACATTTCCAACCATCACACTGCTGAAGTAAAACACCCAGTATTTACCATGTAAAGTTATGATGTCTTAAGAAATAAGTCCATATTATAGTCATCCAGCTAAAATGATTAACACATTGTAAATGTACATATCAACCATTGCACTGCTATAATAAAGCATCTAGAAATGCAAGTGGGTATTTGGGTCTTGTATGATGGTGTAAGTGTATGATACTGTGATTATACCATGGTACATACTGTAAGATTGAAATGAAAGCAACAAATAAAAAATAATTACATCTACCATGGTAAATTTCCAAGTTCTGTCATAGTAGTATGCTACTTTATCATCACACAGCGATAGTAAAGCATCAGCAAATGTAAGTGGGCATTTTGGTCTTGTACCATGGTGTCAATACTGAAGTACCATGACATGAAAAAACACGGTGGTGCCATGTAAAGTTGTGATGCAATAAATCCATATTATATTCATCCTGCTAAAATGATGGTGACACAATGGAAATTTGAGTAGGCGATGTTTTTGGACATTTACCATGGTACAGCATGAAGCAATGTAAGAGGGTATTTTGGTTTACACCATGGTGTTACTGTATAATATTGTCATTTTGCCAAGCTACATTCAGTAATATTGAGAAAAAGCAACAAAAACAAGTATTACCCTGCTTTAGGAAATTTACCATGGTAAATTTCCAAGTTTTGTCACAGTAGTATGTCATTTGATCATCACACAGCTGTATTTAAACATCAAGAGATGTAAATAGGTATTTAGTCTTGTACAATTGTGTTAGTGTGTGATACTGTCAATTTACCATGGTAAATACTGTACGTTTGAGATGAAATGTTTATGGACGTGTACTGAAGTACCATTTGAAAGTTATGGTTCCGTAATGAACAAGTCCTGCTAAAATGTTAATAACTCAATAGGCTGGTGTTTCCACGAAGATCTTACCTCTTGACCCGGATGATCTGGTCCCTCATGGGCTTGATGTCCTGGAAGCTCTGCTGGTTGACCAGGCTGTAGACCAGGATGAAGCCCTGCCCGTTCTTGATGTAGAGATCCCGCATGGACGCGAACTGCTCGGTGCCGGCCGTGTCCAGGATCTCCAGCACCGACGGCGACGAGTCCACCTCGATCTCCTTGCGGTAGAAGTCTTCGATGGTCGGGTCGTACTTCTCGATGAAGGTCCCGGTCACGAACTGCACGGTGAGCGCGGATTTGCCGACCCCTCCGCTGCCGAGCACCACCACCTTATACTCGCGCATTGCGCCGCGAGCGGATCCGACGAGACGCGCGCGTTGTGGAGCCCAGCTAACAGCGGTGTGACTCGCCTTGAATACTGCAGAAGTGGAGCAGACGCGGAGCCATGGCTGACTGTATTACAACGCTCACCACAGAGACAAATAACACAGGCGCACAAAGAGCCAATGCGCGGACTTCATGGCATCTGCAAGCGCCTATTAGAGCCAGACATCTGCTTGAAGATGTAACCTCTAGAAACGCGATGCGCGAGCATGTTTAGCTTGATGAAACGCGTAAAGATGAGCATTACGCGTCGCGTCAGCGCGTAATTTGGAGAGCTTTAAGGATACTGCTGCATTCCTGAATAGGAGATGCACGCTATTCTGCATCTTCCAGCATACTCAACCGCCATACTCTCGGGTGGAGACCTTCTGAAGCCACGGATCACGCATCTAGGATAGGAGTTTTGCAGCGGGATTGATGGATTGCGCGTGCAATAGGAGCGCTGTGAGCCACGCCTGTCGCTCTAAATAAGGCAATGTTGTGCGTTGTGGGCGGGACTTCCGCTTTTTGCATCAGCCACGCGACCAATGAGAGGCGGTGCCAAGGAGCGTGTCAATAAACGAAGCTGGGATGCTGTTCCTATGGCAACAGCGCGTCGCCTGCATCAGCACCTGAAATAGAAAGCAACAGGGATGCGGCCATTGTGTGCGCTGACGGAGGCTGAGCGTCTGCATCACTTCAGTCTGCAGTGCTTTAGATCTTTTTGCTCTGCTAGAAAGTCAACACTGCGTCTGTCGGTTTGTACATGAAACATGTTGCTCGAGCAGTGGAGGTTTTGTTATCTAACACAAAGACATTCAAACATTCCTGCAGCACATCCTTATGTAATCTCATACACAGATGAGTGTGTGTGTGTGTGTGTGTGTTATGCAGCGCTTCTTACCTCCTAAATTATCCATCTCCACATGTGGAGGTCTGCAGGTTTCATTAGAGAGCGACAGCAGACGTGAGTCTGGCTTGAGTTACATCAGTGGTAAATCATATCTATTATGCATCAGCAGTTCACTGGGTACACACACACACACACACACACACACACACACACACACACACACACACACACACACACATGGTATTGTAAGACTGTCATAATAAATGCACATGAAAAATGTTACATTCAAGTATATATTATTCACTTCATATTGTTCAGTGTTCAGTGTGTGTGGTTATTAGTCTCGGTGTACAAGCTCGGCACTTTAAACTAGCACACAGTTGGCTGTAAAAATATACAAAGACACTAATGATTGTGTACTCTCTGCTTTGTCTGTGTCCGAGTCGTACATGTACGGCTGAATGCTGATCCTCTCACTCATGTTGCTTCTCTCTGTCTGTTGCCAAACCGAGCAAGGGAGCTCTTGGCTCCGCCCCCTTGTTACATAGGGCGGGAATTTGAAACTAATTTTCATGTGAAGAAACACGCCCCTAAAACAGCGAGCTGTGTACACGCTCCCCAACATGACACTCTTGAACACATTATATTCAAAACATCTGAACTGTGTTTTGATCTGAACCTAAACTGGCACACTCAGAACAACCATAATAATAAATTATAAAAAAGGGGTAAAGTATGTGCCCTTTAAAAAACTGATAACATAAAAAAGCATAAAAGAGGTATGTGTATGTGTGTTTCCCTGTACTGGGTTGCAGCTGGAAGGGCATCCGCTGTGTAAAACATATGCTGAATTAGTTGCCGGTTCATCCCGCTGTGGAGTCCCCTGATTAATAACGAGACTATAAGATAAGGGAAAACAAATGAACATAAAGCAAAATTAAGGCGCGTTTAAAACAATTTAAGACCTGCAAGACAACATTTCAGTGACTTTAAGACCTTTTAAGACCTGTTTTTGGACATTTAGGACATTTTAAGACCCCGCGGACACCCTGTAAAACTACTAATGAACAGCTCATATCTTAACAAGAGGCAGGTAAGGAGTAGGCCCACATGGATTCTACTCACGCAGAAATCCCCAGATTTTTAGCCTAGCATTGAGTCTATTTATTTACTTGTGTAAATTTATATTTATTCAGTTTTAATTTCATGAATATTTTTGTGATATAATAATAATAATAATAATAATAATAATAATAATAATAATAATAATAAAATGCTCATTTGATTCATTTACAATACAGTTTATAAGTTATATTTTCTGTCTTACTGTCTGGTATTTTACAGTTGAAGTCAGAATTATTAGCCCCATTTATTATTTTTTTCCCCGTTTTCTGTTTATTGGAGAGCAGATTTGTTATGGACATTTCTAATCATAATAGTTTTAATAACTCATCTCTAATAACTGATTTATTTTATCTTTGTCATGATGACAGTAAATAATATTAGACTAGATATTCTTCAAGACACTTTTATACAGCTTAAAGTGACATTTAAAGGCTTAACTAGGTTAATTAGGGTAAAGTTAGGGTAATTAGGCAAGTTATTGTATAATGATGGTTTGTTCTGTAACTATCAAGAAAAAATGAGCTTAAAGGGGCTGATAATATTGACCTTAAAATTGTTTTAAAAAAACTAAAAACTGCTTTTCTAGCCGAAAGAAAAAAACAAGACTTTCCCCAGAAGAAAAAATATTAGCGGACAAACTGTTAAAATTTCCCTGCTCTGTTAAATATCATCAAAGGGAGGCTAATAATTCTGACTAATTGGATTTACATTGTAAGCATTAAATAATAGTAAAAATAATAGTAAAAATGTATTATTTTGATTTAATATATTATGATACTCCTAAAATCATTCTGCATAAATTCGCTGATTTAAAAATTTTTTTTTTTACAAAAGTCTTCACAAAAACAGTAAAAAATGTCCGCAGATTCTGTCTGGCCCTAGTTATGAGTCAGTAGTTAACAGCATGAACTGTAACATAAACTGAAGTGTTACAGAATAATCATTCATTATTATTCACCTTAAAGACTTTCTTTATTCCATGAAATATATAATTGTGTTCATTTAGCATTGAATTATAGGCTTCAAGCAACAAAGAAATAAATCAATTAAAAAGAACAAAATCAACAGGAAAGTAAACAATCAACAGGAGGATTTAATATTATACACTATCAAGATTTTGGGCATCACGGTGGCTCAGTGGTCAGCACTGTGGCCTCACAGCAAGAAAGTCACTAGTTCGAGTCTCGGCTGGATCAGTTGGCATTTCTGTGTGGACTTTGCATGTTCTCTCCGTGTTGGCGTGGGTGTCCTCCGGGTGCTCCGGTTTCCCCCACAGTCCAAACACATGCGCTATAGGGGAATTGAATCAACTAAATTGGCTGTAGTGTATGAGTGTGTGTGTGTGTGTGTGTGTGTGTGAATGAGTGTTTTCCAGTACTGGTTGCAGCTGGAAGGGCATCCACTTTGTAAATCATATGCTGGATAAGTTGGCGGTTCATTCCGCTGTGGCGACCCCTGATAAATAAAGGGACTAAGCAGAAGGAAAATATCTCTGTATCATTAGTGTAAACCTAAATCCCTTCCCAGCTGTCCAACAAGTTGCATCGTCATGTGTTATCCAGCCTGATCTCACGAGAAAACCTAAGTATATTACGTTTTGCCAGTTTAGTGGCTAATTCGTACAAATTCGTACGAGTTCAGTTGTACGAAATTGTACAATTTTAAAAAGGAGGCGTGGCACCTAACCCCACCCCTAAACCCAACCTTCATTGGGGGATGAGCAAGTCGTACTAAATTGAACGAATTAGATCGTACGAAATCATACGAATTAGCCACTAAAACAAAAAGTTATGAATTGCCGTGAGATTGTGTTGGTGTTATCATATACATTCAATCATTTTTCTTTTTGGCTTAGTCCCTTTATTAATCTGGGGTCACCACAGCGGAATGAACCGACAACTTATCCAGCATATGATCGCAGTGAACGCCCTACCAGCCGCAGCCCAACACTGAGAAACACCCGTTCACTCTTGCATTCACACACATACACTATTGACAATTTAGCTCAAACCAGTGACCTTCTTGCTGTGAGCCGATCGTGCTACCCACTGCGCCACCGTAATGCCCCATTCACACAGGGCTTCATTGTCAACGTTTGATTGAAGGTGTGTCTGAAGTTGGGGCTGACGTGATCGTTATAGAAGCGTCAGCCAATGAAATTTAGTCAGCAATAGGCCACTGTCTAGCTGTAGTATTTGCATACAGTGATCTGATTGGCTGACGCTTCCATTGGCGCTTGAGAAGTTGAGCTAGTCCCAACTTCTGTAGCGAGCAACGCCTCTGAAGCAACGCCGACGGATCCACAATGCAGTTCGGCATTGCCTGATGTCACCCATTCAAAGTGAATGGAAAGCGTTGACGCCCTGTGTGAATGGGGCGTAACGCTTATCATATTCAAATGAAAGTGAATACAATTCTGAATTATTTAGATGCCTTTTCACATTTGTTGTTAACAAAATGCAAGCAACTTCGCACAAACACAAAGACAATAAAGCACACGTCCATCCGTCCTGTTTTTTCTTTCTTTATTCATTTTGTCTCAATAGATTTTACACTATTTTTCTGGAACCAAAAACATTTGACTATATGACATAAAATAGCACATAATATATATGCACAAATAAAACATTTAAAATGGTTACATGAAAACTAATATCATCCAAAGAGGGCTTGGTTTATCATTTTTCTTCTGGTATATCTCTTGTGAATGTGTGTGTATGTGTGTGTGTGTATGGATGGGCTACTGCATTACTGATGGAAGTCAAGCAGAACAGCGTAAAATCCCACAATCCCCCAGCGAACGCCGTGGCGTTTCGTCACAATCAGGAAAGAGCATTGAAAAAGCATCAACACCACCGGGCCTCTCAGTGACAATGCTTTAAAATAATAATAATAATCATCATACAAAAACTCTTACATGTCTTATAGTTATAGGTATAGAATAGTCATATATATATATAAATGGAGGTGAGACCTGTTGACACCCTAGTACATATTAATAGCTCTGAAACACAAAAGCTTATAAACGATGGACTAAAGGTAAGGCAAAGTGTTTGGATACGCTGTGTCTGCTCAGTTTATCAACTGATTCCAAAGTGCTTTTTCACCATCAGTCAACTAGAGTTTATTTAGTCTCTCTCTCTCTCTATTCTCATAGGGTGTTAGAAATCCCAAATCCAGGACAATCGTTACTTTAATCACATGTGCAGATATCTTTTTTTAATTATTTCCTATAGTGTAGACAGAAACATTCAATATATTTAAATTTTTTTTTTGTAACTTTTCTCAGGTTAAATTGAAAATAAGTTCTTAAATTTGACATAAAATACCATGCAAGATGCGTACTGAATATTGAGTTCTGGTTAAACGAAAGCAATTAGAAACAACCGTCATTGATTTGTGTTGTTGCCATACCATATTCATTGTGCATCGGTTTGAAATGAACATCCTACAGTTACATGAAATCAAAGTGCAACTCGTTTATTTGTTGAACAAACCAGGACAACTTTCATAAATAATATATATATATATATATATAGTTATATATATAGATATAAAAAAAAGTACTTGAGATCCTTTGTCAATCTAAAAGGGGGCACCGAACACTAGTAGTTTCTTAAGTTACGTCACGCTATTGTAACTGGTGAGTATTTACTACTATCTTAAATGTTACACCGATAAGGAGGCCATTAAATGCTACCGAAAAATCTCTTGGTAATATAATCTTGACATAAAATAGGAAATGTTCCAATATCTGCTTTACAATCTAACGTTTTACAGTGCTCTAGGAAAAAAACAAATCAAATCAAATCAAAGAACGAACGAAAGAATCAACTTAACAATTACGTCATTTACAAAAATACCAAAATTTAGTATCCGCAACTTTAGGTTGCCACAGCAACAACTTAATATTATTAAGAAAGAACTATCATACTACGGAAAATTGTGTTTATTTTTTTATGTGTTTATTTTTTTTTTGTGTTTTGTTTTTATGCTTTTTTTTTTTGGTAAAACATTACCTATACAATAAACATTTGTACATAACACAAGCAGTTCTATAGCCTCGCTTGCGCTACAACGCGACGTCCCGAATGAGAGATCTCCTGATTTTGGCCGAAGCCGCCGTCTTCGTGGACAAACGCGCATAGCTAAGCCCGGCTTAATAAATTACATTCATTTTTAAAATAGGTTACACCATTGTTCTGTGTTCTAGTATTCAACAAAACGAAAAATAGGATGAACAGAATATGACGATAAAAATATTTAAATCACGTTCCACTTCAAAAATTACATTAAAACTGTAACTTTTGCCCCAACACAAGGTGAATTTAAAGAGAAAATGCTAAGACCAGTGCCGTTTTTTTCCTGCCAAGCCAAACCAAACGTCTCTTAGTGGATTGTCTGTGTTTATCGAGCACCATGAAAACACATGATGGTTCTGATTGGATCGCGAACACACTCCATGCATTCATGCACGCACAAACACACGCCCATCAGAAATCAGGGAGGATGAGAAGGCCGTGTGCACTTATTCCAGGTTAAAACAACGTGTAAATAATAATAATAATACAAACTAAACTGTTAGATGTTATATAGTAAGAAAACGACAGATGAGTTGTTAACGATTCAACAACAAAACTGCTTAGGAACACACCGCTATGACAGTCCAAATTCAAAACGTCACACGTTACAGACATTGAGCTCACCCTGACGAAGTTTCCTTACATTTCCACTGTCCACGACTAACATTCTGCCTTTCCGATTTCTAGCAACATCGATGTTGTGTAATGAAACAGACAGTGATGTGCATGAAATGCTCTTTTGTGTGTGTGTGTGTCTCTTTTCTAGCCGAGATCCTTTCGGGAGCTTTGTTTTTGTGTTTTACAACCCCCAACCCTACATAAAGTCATCTTCTCAAGATGCTCGCTGTGTAAAATATATATTTTAGGCACTTCTACTGTTTATCAAATAAAACAGGATTATCGGCGAGAGCGTAGCGCCCTCCATTCAGAACATGTCAAAGATCGTCTACTGCAACGTTTCGCGCCTCCTCCTTCCAATCGTCGCATTATCCACTCACTGGGCACCATGTGATCAGGACCACGAGGTCCTGTACAAATTGGAGAAGTCCGTTTCAGAGTATGAGTCTTTTTTTTTTTACAGCAGCTCTCCAGTTTAATGTAAGCCCTTGGCACGGGATAGAAGCCAGAGTCGACTCCCTGATGGCCAGTGTTTCCACAGACACATCGAATTCATTCACCGTCCATTTAAAAACAAAAGAAAAGCAGTCCTTTAGCAGAGAGACGCAGACAAAAACGTGTTTGCATGGCACGTGGTTTGCCACATTCGCACTTCTGACACTGACTGTTTTGAGCTTGGTGTCGGTTGTAAACCTTTCTTTGGCCGATGAAGAACAGCGAATCCAATCGTTCCCGCTTCGGCTCAAGTCCAAGGAGGAGGAACTCGAGGAAGTTTTTAACAATTTTTTTGACCAGTAGACAATCTTCTGTTTGTCCGCCATGTGACATTCGGTGTTGGTTTTGAGTATTGAAGAGAAATTAAAAAAAGAAAACTCAAGCGATCCCTCTTTCCCCTATCCGGAGGGTGCATGGGGATGTTTAAGACAAACTCTTCAGGAGACGTCCTCCCGTTCAAGACAATCAAGCACTTAATATTAAGCACTATTTCTGACAGTGCAAACCAAGTGTGTGTGTGTGTGTGTGTATATATATATATATATATATATATATATATATATATGTGTGTGTGTTTTGTCGCCCACTCATTGTGCATTTCATTTCAAACATGGGAGAAAAATACACATTATCTGACAGGTGACCGATCATTCAGATGAAGCTCACTTATACCTCTATGAAACGTGCTGTACATTAACATGTTCATCTATACATATATATACATATGTATGTATATATATATATATATATATATTTCTTGTCTCTTTTTTTTTTACATCTTTTAAGTAACCAGTTAAATCACTTTTCTGAGCATAACAGATGTGTGTGTGAGTGTGTGTGTTGTAGTGGCTTGCTATTGTATTTCGCTTTAGCATGCAGGTTGCTGTAGTTCTAAAGGGGAGGGCAGGTCGTATTTACACGGGGATCTTTTTGGGTTTCTCAGAGCAGCTTCCTGACACCCCGTTCCTCTTCGGTGATTTACTTCAAGATGATCTGCACAAACAAACAAACAAACACAGAACAGCATCCTGATATTAGTGAAGGTGCACTGGACATCACGCTTGATCTTAAGTACTCTGATTAACATCCTACATGGCATCTTCATGGAGTAACGCTGTTTGTGTAGATCGAGATGATGCCGATACGACATGAGCGAGGGATGTGCATGCTATTTATTGTTAATGTAGTGATTATGAGCTTGTTCTTTGTATTTTAGTGACTCAAAAACTCCAAGATTGACTGTTTAGTCTTCTCAGGTGGAAGGAAGCAAAGGATGCACAGATAGTAGGCATGCTTTTAGCATAGTTTGTATTAGAAAGAGCTCAAAAGATTATAAGTACTCCCAAAAATATTGCAAAAACACTATAATTAAAAAATAACCTTTTCTATATATATATATATATATATATATATATATATATATATATATATATATATATATATATATATATATATATATATGATGCAATGTTGAATTTCATGTTCTCATTATGTCTTCAGTGTAATATTATCCTTAAGAAATCATTCTAATATGATAATTTGCTGCTTAAATTAATATTTATATTAAAAACAGTTGTACTGCTCTATATTTTGTCTAAAATTATTAGATTTTTCTGGATTTGCTGATAAACAGATGCCAAATGAACAGCATTTATTTTAATTAAAATATTTTGACATCGTAAACATTTTCACAGTATCTTTAAATAATTTTAATGCACACTAATGCATAAAATAATTATTTTATGTACTTAATTATTAATAATACATTATTATTAAATTATTTTAATTGTCACGATCACCAGCGATCTAACCTTCATATATCGCTAGAGAACATTCACATTTACACGGACTACAATACTGTCTCAATATGAACTACAAGTCCTGTCATGCACTACACACACACACCTGCTTCAAGTCTCCATTGATTACACTCACACAGCTGATGCTGCTCTAGAACTGATTGCACACATATATACAGCACACTTTAAGACAATCATTGCTGAGTCTTGTTATGCTGTTACTGTTTACGCGTCGTAATGTTACAAGACTCAGCAAAGTCAGTGTGTTTGTGTGCTGTATAAAGCTGCGGTCACGCTGAACTTTTTTCTTAAATAGACATTCATTCATACGCACACGAATGTGTCAAACTGGCAACGCAAACGAACGCTGCGTTGTAAATTTCAAGCTTGGTGAACTCTGGCCTTCGAAATTGCATCACTTGACTGCTTAAGACCAATCGAGGATCAAAACATGACCTCTCTGGACAGAAATGTGGATCTCTTGCTTTTAAAAATGTCTAATCATCTTGTTTAATCCCGCCCCCTTTCGCAGTGCCATACTACTTTTGCAAGCTCAAACTCGAGTTTGAACGCAGCTTAAATAGTCCTACTAATTAGTTTAGAGCAGCTTCTGCTGTGTGAGTGTAATCAAACTGGATCAGGAACTGCTGTGTGTGTGTGGTGCATGACTGGACCTTATAGCCCATATGATGGCGGATTTGTAGTTCTATGCGGTCTGTGTGTTTACCAGCGATCTGCCAGGATTAGATCGCTGGTGATTGTGACATTAATTCAGTGTGGTCTTAAAATGTCAAACTTTGACAGGCCAATCAATGCATACAAAAAAAGCAATAACAATAAAATATGTGTCTTTTATTCATATAATATCTCCCTCTCGAATTGTGCATATAGTAAGAGTTAAAGCATTTATTAGACATGGGAATCGGCAAGGCCTCGGGTCACGGTGCAATATTTTTGTTGCATTTTTGTGTATTTTTTGCACCGACATCCATCTGTGTTCAGCATCAGCTGTTTATTCTTTAGCATGCATGATGTTGGAAACACCACAAACATCGAAATACATCACCTGCTTATTGAAAGGCCGTTATCAGTGGTTATCAGCTGATAGATATGGGCCAGTAGTGGCCTTCTGTGCCTGCTGGTAGGCTCAAAAGCCTGTTATCATCCATCCACATGGTTAATCAGCTATACTAATAGAGAAGACTCAATATCCATATCTG